>NW_027186260.1:0-29210 GCF_028583685.1 Petaurus breviceps papuanus | reverse complement strand
CTTTCTTTCTTTCTTTCTTTCTTTCTTTCTTTCTTTCTTTCTTTCTTTCTTTCTTTCTTTCTTTCTTCCTTCCTTCCTTCTTTCCTTCCTTCCTTCCTTTCTTTCCTTTCTTCTCTTCCCTCCTATCCTCCTTCCCTTCCTTCTTTCCTTATACTTATACAGGATGTTACAAAATTCTCAGTACAACTTTAAAGTACCAAAACTGTAAAACTTTACTAAGACTTTTTGGAGTATCCTGTACATGTAGATTTTATAGAAGCTTCACTCCTGTTTATCATGAACACTTTCCTCAAAGAAAGAATTAGTAGGTGCTAGACATAATGAGCACCAAACAACATTACAAAGAATGACATTGACTACATTATAACAGAGAAAAAGACTTATTAAGGATGTGAGAGTTATCCCAAGTCAGCTATATGTGCACAGTCAGACTATCAACTTGTCAGAGCTAAGATCAGAATTTATAATAAAAAAGAAAAGTAAAGAATAGTAATGAGAAAAAATATGTCACGCAATTAAAAAGATTTAATTCTGAATAATTCAAACAAGCTACTGAAAATCCAAAATGAGAAAGGGACAACAGAAATGATATCAGTACTGACCATAACAATTTCATCTACAAATTAAACCAATGTAAATCAATTACTTAAACCAAGGAGATCCAAAAGAAACCCAGAAAGCACATTAGTCAGCAGACATTTGACTTACTTGACAAATGAATGGCTGCCAAAGGTAACACTAAGTTAGAATGTAAAATCTTCTATAAAACCTTACAAAGATGGATGATGGATGAACAGTAGCATCTCATAAAGCAAAGAGACAGTGGAGGGTAGAATCAGTCTAATGAAAGCTTGCCAGATTATCCAGATGTGGAAAGTTATCCCAAGGTCATTTAAAGATAAAAATGGAAAGAGCACTACAAACAGAAGAAAAGTGGAAAAGATTTGCAAAAATTATTAGAAGAAACTGTTTTCTCCATGAGGGATAGTAGAAACACCTCATTGGCATGCTAATATCACAGTCCCTGAGATGCTTACAGAGGAAATAGAAACGGCACTACAAAGAAGAAATTTGAGAAAAGTAACTGATTTATATCAAGTCTATATGAGGAGATTGTGATGGAAGCAAAACAATTGTGAGGGCCTTTAGGAATCAATTTGCAAGGTACCTAAAGAAAGGCAAGATATCAAAGGCATGGAAAAACAAATCTCAGATGTTACTGATTATGCCACTCCCCCCCCCCCCAAAAAAGGTAAACAAGAAAACATCAATAACTACCACCTGTTCTCTCATCTATACAAAATCTTTATGAGGGCCAACTATACACATCCTTAATGCAGATATTAGTAGGAAATAAGTAGATTTTCACAAATGATGTTCAACAATGGACCATACCTTTATCATTTTGTAATTGACTAAAATGTATAGAATATAGCATCCTATCGTATTTAGTGATTATTCATTTTTTAAAGCATTCCATTGGGTAAAACAAAATACCACTTTATAGACTCTTTTACAACAAAGCAGCTCCCATCAAATTATAAAGATCATCCAAGAATGTAACATAAATAATCCTGTTCAGTGACCTTTTGATAATTAACATCAGGTGACAAGTAAAACAGGGGGGGTGTATGATCACCAAAAGTATTCATCATTCTAGTGGAGAAATTTCAATACAGAGTCCAGGTCAAGGAGAGATTCTTTGTGAATGGTGAAGCTGCTTCAAATATTCCTGTCTATAGATGACAGTGTGTTGATTACATTAAATCTCAAAATATTGCTGAGCCTCCTGGAAGAAAATTGTAATCACCCAAAGGAGCTTGACCCCTCTATCCACACAGGAAAGAAAAAATGGATGAAGCATGTCTATTGCCTAGATTTCAATACACATCTGAATGGACACCCTATCAAGCTTCTCCAACAATACTTCTATGTCTGGAACAGATAATAGAGATAAACAAGGAGCTTGGCCCAAAATTGAAAAGGAGGGGGAGAATGACCAGGATTCCTTTCAGGAAACTGCAGAGACCTCTTACTGATCCTAAGCTTCCAATAACAGCAAAGGCCCACCTTTTCAATACAAATGTTTTATTGGTATTGTTGTATGGAAGTCAGACCAGAAACACCAGTCTCCAAAGAACTATATATGAGCATCACAGACAGGGAATAAAAAGATGCATGGTGGATGTAAGCAGTCTGCAACATATAACCAATGAGGAACTTCAAAGATGGAAAGAGGTTAAAGATGTCATGGATAAATTTTATGACAGAAAGATAGGATGGTCACATGGCAAGGGTGAGGGTAAGAGGCAGATGGCCAGAGCACATACCCTTGCAATGTCAGGAGAAAGAGAAGAAGGCCTCTAGCACATGGGTAGAGCCCCTGTGGTAAATTTTGGGGAGGATATGAACCAGAATGAAGCAGGCATGGATGGGTTGAAAGACATCTGTTTTGTTAGAGGGAGCTCTCACACTGATGAGGTCATAGTCCAGTTGAGTTTTTGAAATCTCTATGTACATGTTACCTCCACCAAAAGAATTCAAGCTTTTTGAAAAAAGGAGTTATTTCATTTTTATCTTTGTATTCCCAAAGCATGCCATGGGGGCTGGCACAAAGTAGGTGCCCAATAAATATTTATTGATTGCTGTGAGTAGCCATAGTAATCACAACAGCAACAATAAGGAGACAGCTACATGACACCGTGGATAAAGCCCTGTGCTTTGAATCAGGAAGACCTGAGCCCAAATGAGACCCAGATACTTACTAGTCATGTTGCCATGGGCAGAATCATTTATCTTCCCTCAACCTTTCATCTGCAAAGTGGGAATAGTAATAGTACCTACCTCCTAGGGTTGTTATGAGGATAAAATGAGATCATATTTGTAAAGCAAGTTATAAACCTTAAACTGTACCATAGCAATGGTTACTATTGGGGTGGCTAGGTGGTGCAGTGAATAGAGCACCAGCCTTGGAGTCAGGAGGACCTGAGTTCAAATCCAGCCTCAGACACTTAACACTTACTAGCCACGTGACCTTGGGCAAGTCACTTAACCCCAATTGCCATCCAAAAAGCAAAAAAAAAAAAAATTGGTTACTATGATAAATGATTAGCTAAAATTGTTGTTGTTCCCAGTACTTATATATTGTTTCACCCTTTCGCTGAGGGTCCATCCTGTTGATTGTATCTCACCCTCAAAAGCTATGGCCTCACTCTGCTTGTTTGTTTGTTATTGTTTGTCCTCTGCTCTTGAAGAGGACCAATGACTTCTGGAGGATGATGTCTTGACTTGTTAGTGAATCAGATTTAAGTGAGGCAGGGCTGTACAAAGTCATCAACCTTACTCTTTCCTCCAGAGTCATCAGATTCAGTGGCAAGACATAGGTCCATAGGTCAAGAAACTGGCGATGATGCTGGATGCAGTGGGAGACCTTTTTACCGCCTTTTAAAGCTAAGGTCTTAAGAGGGAGCTTGTTTCAAGGCAGTCATTGTTTTAAACAGATGGGAAACACAACTGCTGTCTCAGGGGCCTTTGGGCTATTCTGGGGTAAATAGCAGAGGTAGCACATCTGTAGAGAAAGCAGCCTCAAAAAAAGCTGTGCTGATAATGTCAGTAAGAGAAAGTTGCACATGCTAAGAAAACTTCCTTGCAGTTTCAAGAGAGAAAGCCATGGGAGCAGGACAGCAAGAATCTCCATCTTACCCCAGGCCATAAAGCACATATGGGAATCTGAGCACTCATTCTTCTCAGGAGGATGGAGGAGATCCTCAATGGAGACAGGAATGTTGGCAGGAAATCATTGCCAAGGGTGTTCTGTTTAACAATCAAGAGATCTGAATTTAAGGCCCAGCTTCAACACTTACTAGCTACGTGTTTCAGTCATATCTGACTCTTCATGACCCCATTTAGAGTTTTCTTGACAAAGGTACTGGAGTGGTTTGCCATTTCCTTCTCCACCTCATTTTACTGATGAGGAAACTGGGGCAAACAGGGTTAAGTGACTTGCTCAGGGACATAGCTAGTTTAAGTATCTGAGGCCTGCATCACCTGAATGCCCACTAGCCATATAATCATGGGCAAAGCAGCTAATTATCAGGGCCTCAATTTCCTTATTTGTGATGGGAGTCATAATCATTCTTCTTACCTCACAGGACTGTCATAAGTAAAACACTTAAAATACTGCAGAAACGTGAGTTATTATTGTCTTGCCATATACCAGGAATATGTGTTTTTGTCTTTCTGAAATTCCATCCTATAGGATTCCAGCCCTAAGAAACAGCTCTTGTCTTTGCATTCTTGAGAGAGTAAAGTTCTCTGGATGATAGTAGTGTTATTAGTCCTGAGGAAGAGAGGAAACAGCTTGGGCTGATCAGATCTCAAAGGAAGGTGTTAACCTGCCATCACAATATTTGTTGTCAGGACACTTGGTCCTAGCATCAGCTGTTGACACTGACCTCTGAGGCTCCCCCATCTTTACTCTCCCAAAAACACAATTCAGAGGAAGGATCATATTATCACAGATTAAGAGCTGAAAGGGATGTCAAAGGTCTTTAGCCCAACCTCCTCATTCTATAGATGAGCATATGACGCTTATGCATTTGTTAACTAACTATTCAAGGTCACACAGTTAGTCAATAAACATTTCTTATGCATCTGCTAGGTGCCAGGCACTGTGCTTAGCATTGGGAATACCAAAAAAGGCAAAAGACATTCTCTGCTTTTAAGGAGCTCACATTCTAATGAGGGAGTAAAGTTAAGAATAAATTCAGAATCTAGACCCAGAGAATGCTGATCCTCTAAGCCCAAATTCAGGGCTCTTTCTTCTTCACCATGTTGCCTTTCATAATAATCCCCTCAGAACACTGATGGGAGACCTGGATAGAAAAATTCAATGAGAAAACTGTGTGCCATCAGATCTTGGGCAGTAAAAGAATCAGGATTGCAGATCTGAATGGAATGTATAGGCCCCGTCACAGGGATAGTAGGGACTAGAGAGAATGATAAATCAGGCAAGACAGAGGTCAAGTCCAAAGAGGGACAATAAAGCGGAGGTAACAGATGGTTACCATAGTTCAGGTACATGTAGTCAAGTTCAGGAAGATTTGCTAAATCCAGGAAGAACCAACACATACTATGGGTCCAGGTAGGGAAGGGAGCTGGATCAAAGAGATGGGATATGAACATCAAGAATGGAGTTTGATACTGAGCCAAAGGCCTTTTGGGCAGGAAATCCTTATATTCTTCTTGTCCAGGCCTAGATGTGCACATGGACTGTGAAGCTCATAGAGATAAGATAGTATGTTTGGTTGGAGTGGAACTGGAGATGACTGTGGGAGAAATGAATGAGGCCTTCTCTCAATAGCACCTCCCCATTTATTAAAGGATGGCCTCATTTTTTTTCCTTCCATTAATTAGTAGTTTTATATGCCTAGGCTCTGTGCCTGAATATAGTTCCCTTAGTTTTCTCAGCAAAAAGTTTTCTCAGGCCAGTCCTTTCACAATTAATTGGTCCCTCACTTCTTGGGTGCTGCCAAATTCTTCCTTTCTGCTCCCAGGTTTCCCCATTCTGATTCAGAGCACTTTGAGGGACTCAGGGTAAATTTGTAGTTGAAATTATATCTTATTTTTGGAGTCAAAGACCAGAAGGAATTTGTCTTTGTTTATCAGAAGAGAGAGATATACAGTGAATTCCCATTTGTCTTCTACTCCAAAGTCCCCTCTTTCATTATCACAGAGACCCCAGTCTAATGCAAGCCCAGAGCTTCACAGTCTTTTACTATTAAGAAATGAGTTTTGCCAACTGACAATCAACACATCATATTCAGATTCATTACCTGAGAAACACCCTATTACATCTGGGCCAGTCAATGTCACGCATGGCTTGTGACACATCTTATCTCTATAAGCAGTAGAAGTCCCACTAGATACTCACTCAACAAACATTTCATCCAAATGATACTTTTGACATACCTACTATAATATGCCAGGCACTGGACATGTTTTCCTTCTATCTACCCTTTGAAGTAAGTAGTTCAATTTTATCCCCATTTTAGAGATGAGAAAGTTGAAGCAACTTGCTTATGCTGACATATCTAACATCTTCTCTACCTCCTGGCTTCCCTGGCTTCTCTCAAGTCCCAGCTAAAATCCCACCTTCTACAAAGAGCCTTTCCTAGTTCCCCTTAATACTAGGGTCTTCCCTCTGTTGAATATCTCCAATTTATCCTGTATGTATTTTATTTGTACATCATTGTTTGCATGCTGCCTCCCCTCTTAGACCGTGATCTCCTTGAAAGCAGGTACTGTAGCCTTTCGCCTTTCCTTGTATCCCCCAAGCTTAGAAAAGTCTGACACACGATATGCCCTTGTTGACTTGATGTGATAGTAATGGCAATTAAAGATTCCCCTGTATTGGCTTGGTTTTCAAATTGATTGTGTTAAAACCCAGAGTTTGTTAATCCCACCTGTGGGATGGGCTTGTTGATGTGAAAAGAAAGTCCTAAACTGGGAGGAGCTGGTGATGTAGATTTGGAGAGACACTAGAGAGAGGCGGAAGATCTTTTTGGAAGCAGCACCTCGTGGAGAGAGAGAGACTAAGAGAATTGTTGGTGGCCGCTTTGAATTGCCCTGGACTTTTGAGACCTGCCCCCTGAGCTGCCAAGGACTGAGGAGACATGGCTGTTTTGCTGGTACTTTGTCTGTCTGTTTTGATGTTATTTTGCCAGATTTGTCCACTGGTGAAAGACAGTCCTTTTGTTGAAGAAGTCCTGGAACCTGGCTGTTTGCTAAGAAGCCCTGAGACTGTCCTGCAGACAGAGAGTGAATACTGTCCACTGGTGAGGGACAGTACTGTTGTTGCAGGGGTCTGGAGACTGTCCTGCAGACAGAGTGAATACTGTCCACTGGTGAAGGACAGTGCTGTTGTTGCAGGGGTCTGGGAACCTTTCTGTTGGTTCGGAAGCCCTGAAGAAGGATTTTCTTGTTGGATGTTTACAGAAATCCTGGGAGAGGGCTTTGCTAATGTGTTCAGGGGTTCTAGGACTGTTCTACAGACAGAGGATAAATCCATGAAGGGACTGGCAATGTATCTTATGGCCTTGCTAAGCCTTGTCTCCCCAGGAACTAAGATTGCTGAGAACTTGCCTCGTGTCAAGATGAAGAAAAGACCTCCATTTGGGTATTAAGTGCTGTGTTTAAACTTGATGTAACTCTGGGGTAGATTCAATTGTGATCCAGGGGTGGGGAACTTTTGACCTTTTTGTGTTCTGTGGTTGAACAAATGAATGTAGTTTACTTATGTTTGGAAACTAATCTCCATTTGAGAAGAGGGGCTTTGTGGTGGACTTAATTAAGGTATATCCTGGGGTGGAGAAGTATTTGGAACAGGGACTTTGTAATTGATTGAATGATTGGAAGATCCTGGGGTGGGGTAGTACTTGGAGATTATTTAATCACGCTTAGTAAATGCTGTATTTTGAATGATGTCATGTTTTGATCTTCTCTGTTCTGGGTTTGTCACTGAATAAAATAGAGAGCACCTATGCTGGTATTTTGAACCTGGGAAGTTGCCTTTCCTTGGCATTACATTACACTTGACTAACAAGGAAGAGCTGAATTTTGAACTTGAGTATCCTGATCTCCCAGTCAGGAGACTTAGAATTCTTGTTCCACTTCTCCATGGCTTTTCCATGTGCTTAAGGAATTGTTATGAAAAACAACAGGCTTAACATTATCCTGCTTTTAATTGCAAAGTGTCTTGACACATTATGTCAGAATGAAGCATTAGACTTCATTTGATTGGATTATGCAAAGGACTGGACAATGAACTTCAATTCCCTGTCAATATTCTAGAATGGATTTTTTAAAAGATGGTTTGTGAATTTATAGAAAGGGAGTGACCTTGAGTTAATCCAAAAGAGGTCATAACAGACTGGGTTTTACCTGCCTCCTTGTTGTAGCAACCATTTTCATAGGTTAAATATCTCCAAGAAATGCTGATTCAGATAAATACCTTCCCTTTCATCCATTTCCAAAATTTTGGAGCTGGTTTAAATAGCCAGGTTGTAACTGTTGTAATCTTATATGGTGTGTTCACCCTGTCTTTGCTTTGCATACTTGGTATGGATTCTAGTCTCTGTGACACTTGATTTGACTGTACATAAATGGCTAATTCAGAAATAATCCCACATCATTTCCTGTTAGTAAAGAAATAGTCCGTTTCATTTTTATGAGGCTGTTCAGAGCTCTATAGGTCTACTATCTTTTGTTTTTACATTACTTATATTTCTCAAGGCTTTTTTTCTCCTCCCTCCCCTTCCCAAAGAACAATCTTTTAAGCAAAGAACTAAAAAGAAAAGGAAAAAAAACAGGTCAGTAAATCTGACTTTTGAAAAAGTCTGACATTATATACAGCATTATTCTATAGGCCCCCACCTCTTGGGGGAGGGGTAGCAAGGAGAGGTATCTTCTCATTATGTAGGGCAAAGCTTGGTCATTATAATTTCATTGAATTCACTTTCAATGGTTTTGTCCTTAATCGTTCTTTCCACTTGTATTGTTGTGGTTATTGTGTATAATGTTTTCCTGGTTTTTCTTACTTTATTTTCCATCAGCTCATATGTCTTCTCATGCTCCTCTGTATTCATTATATTAATCCCTTCTTACAGCACATTAATATGCATGCCTATGTCACAACTTACTTAGCTTTCCTCAATAAAAGTAATGTAAATACTTTATTTCCAGTTCTTTGCTATTGCAAAAAGTATTGGTATAAATATTTGTGTGCATGTAAGCCTTTTTTTTTTCTTTTGGCCATTGCCCTCCTTGGGGTATATCCCCAGCAATAAAATGTCTCAGTCAGAGGGTAGGGACATCTCAGTCAATTTCTTTGAATAATTCCAAATTGCTTTCCAGAATGGCTAGGACAATTAAAAAATTTAAAGTTGGAATGGAGTGCATTAGTTCCATTCTTTTCCTGAAGAAAATGTTCATGATATGAGTCTACAATATGAATCTACAAGCCTTTGGCTTCATTCAGACCTCAAGAGTGAACGATATTTTCCAACACTGTTTTTGCAATTCTAACTCCTGTGCCCTCCTTTTCATAGAAGCCACTGAATATCAAACTTACTTTGGAGAAGATTAAGTTCTAAGATTCTTCTCTTTTTTAAAAATTTGTTCATGTTCTGCACCATGATCCTAAGCTGCCATTATCTTCAGAATAGTCTGTTTGCTTAAGTTCATCATGATCACAGCAAGGTGAGATGACTAAGCACCCCATAAAATAATCTTTCTTGTAGCATTTTGGCACACACAGCGAACCCACCTCCTCCAACTTCTTTATTCACCTCTCCAAGGAGAACCAGTGAGCCATCCTCCTGGTTTACAGCAAGAATGTCACTATTAATCAGCTTCATTTCTTCCATGGTTATGTCATTGGCCTCATTGGTCTTGGGCTGATGACTTGTACATTAAGAGCACTAATAGTTAAATCCATATTTGGAGATACTATAGAAATCATACTCCTAGTACGTGACATAGTGCCTGGCACACGGTAGGTACTTCATAAATGGTTGCTGACTAATTGATTTAGCCTCCTTACTATTAGAATGTTAATCACTAAGTGATATTTTTAAATTGTCTGTATTGATTCATAAATCAAGAACACAAGAAGACCACTGGTCCTGTGTAACATCTTTATGTTTCTATAATGGTGGTGGCAGAACAGCAGAAACAAAGAGGGAGCTAAGAAAGGTGGTTTTTACTTCACTGTCAGAAACAATGTGCAGAATGAGGTAATAGCGCTGCTAAGTCAGATCACATCACATCTGAACCTAATATGTTTCACCTTTTACATGGCAAACTGAAGAATAGTAAGAAAAAAGCAACCAGGGTGGTGAGGAGACTAGAAATAATGGCATAAAGTGGTAGGTTAAAAGAACCAGAGATAGGGGGGGGGGCGGAGTCAAGATGGCGGAGTAGAAGCAGGACCTCTGAATGGCTCCAGCTTCCACCTTCCCCAATCCATGTAAAAAGGGGACTCTGAACAAACTTTGGAGCTGCAGAACCCACAAAATGACACAGAGAAGCTAACCTCCTGCTGAAGAGAGCCATGCAGGCCGGCAGGAATCAGCCGGCACAGCGCTCTGGGAGCCAAACCCAGCTCCACAACAGCCTGAGGTTTTAGCCCCAGGGAGGGCCTGACCAACCATGGGCTGGAGGGACTCCAGATCAGCAGCAGCTGTGGCCATTTCCAGATTTATCAACACATAGACATAGATGTGAAGGACAAAATGAGAGGTCAGTGCAGTCTGGACTTTGGGACTCCGTACTTGGGAAAAACCACTGATCTGGAAAATAGATCCAGGAGAGAGAATGTTAAAATTATTGGTCTACCTGAAAGCCATGATCAAAGAAAGAACATAGAAGTCATCCCCCAAGAAATTCTCAAGGAAAATTGCCCTGATATTTTAGGACCAGAAGGCAAAATAGAGGTTGAAAGAATCCACTGATCACCTCCTGAAAAAGATCCCAAAAAGAAAACTCCTAGGAATATTATAGCCAGGTTCTGGAATTCCCAGATCAAGGAGAGAATATTACAAGCAGCCAGGAAGAAACAATTTGAATATTGTGGAAACACAATTAGGATAACACAGGATCTGGCAGCTTCTACACTGAGGGATTGAAGGTCCTAGAATACGATATTCCAGAGGGCAAAGGAGCTGGGATTAAAACCATGAATCACCTACCCAGCAAAACCGAGTATCATGTTTCAGGGGAAAATATGATCAGTCAGTGGAATAGAGGACTTCCAAGCTTTCTTGATGAAAAAACCAGAGTTGAATAGAAAATTTGACATTCAGATACAAGAAGCAAGAGAAGCATGAGAAGGTAAACAGGGAAAAGAAATCAAAAGACACTTATCAAAGTTGAACTATTAACATTCCTACATGGAAATACAATAATTGTAACTGATGAAACTTTTCTCAGTATGCAAATAGTTGAAGGGAATAGAAATATATGTGTGTGTCTATATATGAGGGTATATGCGCATATGAATACATATGTGAATGTGTGTATATATGTTTACAGGTATACATAGATAGAGGGCACAGGACCAATTTAATAGGGAGGAATGATACTTAAAAGGTGAAATTAAGAGATGACAGAGGAATATAATGAGAGGAGATGGAGAAAGACAGAATGGGGTAAACTATCTCATTTAGAAGAGGCAAGGGAAAATGGTTACAATGGAGGGGGAGAAGAGGAAGGCAAAAGGGAGTGGTTCAACCTCATTCTCAATGAATTTGGCTCGGGGAGGGAATGAAATACACACTAAATAGGGTATCTCACCCTACAGGAGAGTAGGGGGGAAATGGGTAAGAGGGGGGATGATGGAAAGGAGGGCAGGCTAGCGGGGAGGGAAGTTGGAAGCATACACTTTTGAAAAGGGATGGGATCAAAGTAGAGAATAGAACAAGTGGGAGGTGGGATAGGAGGGAGGGAAATATAGTCAGTCTTTTACAATATATCTTCTATGTTAATGTTTTGCATTAGCCACACATGTACAACCTATACTGAACTGCTTGTCTTCCCAGTAAGGGTGGATGACAAGGGAGGAAGGGAATGAATCTGGAATTCAAAGTTTTAAAATCAAATGTTTAAAATTATATATATATATACATATATGTACTATTATTAATACTATTCTACATGTAAATGGGAAATAAGATATACAGGCACTGGGGCATAGAGATCCACCATGCCCTACTGGAAAAGGCAAAGGGGATATGGGAGAAGATATGGGAGAGAGTAGACTGGAGGGGATATCCTGTGGGATTGCTATTTTGGGGTGGTGGGTAGGGGAAAAACATGGAGAAAAATTGTAACTCAAAATCTGGCAGAAATGAATGATGTAAATCATAAGTTAATAAAACATTTGAAAAATGAAAAAAAATTTAAAAAAAGAACCAGAGATATATAAGACAGAGAAGAGAAGACTTAAGAAGAAATGTTTTCCTTACTTCACCTATTCAAGCAACTGTCATATGGAATTAATAACTGTCATATGGGATTAGCCTTAGAGAGTAAGACCAGGAATAGTCTGAGGAAAGTTGCAAAAAAAAACAGATTTTGATTCTATATAAGAACAGATTCCCAACAATTAGAGACTATCTAAAAATGGAAAGGACTTTCTTTGGAGGTAGTGAGTTCCCTATTTCCTAGATGTTTACAAACAGAAAACTAGATGACCCTTATTTGGAAATGTTGTAGAGAGAATTCCTCTTCAGGTACAGGTTGGACTAAGTGACCACTGAGGGTCCCTTCCATAAGTGCTGGGATAGTGGAACTGGCCAGAGTTACAAGTCACACAGACCAGAGGAAAGGTATAGAGTGACTAAGCAAGTCAGAGAGGAGCAATTATTCAATTAACCAGCACAAAAGACCAAGAACAAGAATAAGGTTTGATCTTGAACCAAAGAGTTTGGTGGGGGGGTGAAAATTCCTCATCTGCATGAATGTAAGTTCCTATCTTTATCGTTATTATTAAGTAAAGTGCTTTGAGAAACCTAATGGCCGGAAAGCAATAGGAAGAACTCTTTATTTTAGAGTCAGAGGACCTGGGCTCAAATCCAAACCCAAATGCTATCTGTGTGACCTTAAACAAATCACTTTACCTTTCTTGGCCTCAGTTAAATGGACTAAATGATCTCAAAGGTCCCTTCCAGCTTTAAATTTATGATCCTATGACTTGGGTCATGAGTTCCAATCTGACTCTCTATCTCACTTAAGGAATCATGACCCTTTTCTGCTCTCAGTTTCCTCATTGGTAAAATAATGATGTTTGATAAAATTATTTCTAAGACGCTGAATACCTCTAACTCTATTATTACACGATAGCACAAATATTTAGTACCATGATTCCTTCAATACAAGGATTGGCAACTTGTGAACCCTCTCCCTACCAATAAAGATATAATATTCTTCATGTCTTAGTAAGAGGTAGGTGGATATAGTGCTGGGACTGTAGACAGGAAGAACTGAGTTCAAATTTAAATTCAGACATTTACTAGCTGTGTGACCCTGGGCAAATCATTTAATCTCTGTCTCAATTTCCTCATCTGTAAAGTGGGGATAAATAACACCTAACACCCCCAGCCCTACCAGGATTACTATAAGGATCAAATGAAACAATATATGTAAAGTGTTTAACAGAGTGCTTTGCATATGTTCAAGTGTTTTTCATTCATGTCTGACTCTTTGTGACCCCACTTGGAGTTTTCTTGGCAAAGATACTGGAGTGGTTTGCCATTTTCTTTTCCAGCTCATTTTACAGATAAGGAAACTAAGGCAAGCAGAATCAAGTCACTTGTCCAAGGTCACACAGCTAGTAAGTGTCTGGATCCAGATTTGAACTCACAAAGATGAATCTTCTTGACTTCAAGCAGGGCACTCTATCCATTGTGCCACCTAGCTGCCCCTTATAATAGGCACTTGATAAAATCTTGTTTCCTTTCTTCCTTTAATGAATTGTTATTACCCTCCTCCCAAATAATCTAATGGCCAGTTTCTAGTAATAAGACTCTCTTAACATAGCCAGGTTCTTTCCCTGAATAACAGTCACGGAGTCTGACACCAAGACTGTATTAGAATCCCTTTCTCGCATACTAAGATCTATGAGTTTACATTCTGTGAGCATAGCCTTTGGAAAACTAGAGTTACCATCAAGAAACAAAGATGCATTGAAATAGGGTTGAGGGCAAAGACTGTCTTTCTTTCTCTTTGTATTTCCAGTGATTACAAAGTACCTGGCGCATAATAAGTCCTTAAATCCTTGTTGACTTGACATGACTTATAGAGGAAGATAGGGAGAAGGAAGAAAAGAAAGAAGAGGAGAAGGAGCTGAAAAAGGAGAAAGAAGAAGAGGAAGGAGAAAAAAGCAATATGGTACAATGAGAAAAAACATAAGCTCTAGAGTCAGAGACTGTTGTTGTTTAGTTGTTTATCAGTTGTGTATGACTCTTCATGACCCCATTTGGGGTTTTCTAGGTAATGATGCTGGAGTGGCCATTTCCTTCTCCAGATCATTTTGCAGATGAGAAAACTGAGGCAAACAGGGTTAAGTGATTTGCTCAGGGTCACATAGCTAGTAAATGTCTGAGACTGAATTTGAACTCACAAAGAAGAATTTTCCTAACTACAGGTCTAGCACTCTATCCACTGCACCACCTGGGTCCAAATTATACCTCAGACATTTACTATCTATGTGACCTCAGGCAAGTCACTTAACTTCTGTGGACCTCATCTATAAAATAATAGTTGGCATTTATATAGAGCTATAGGGTTTACAAAGTGCTATACATATTCTAGTGATTAAATTGAGCTAATTGGACTAGACAGCCTAGTCTCATATCCATAATAGAAGGAGGAAGAGAAGGAGGAGGAGATGGAGAAGAAGAAGGAAGAGGAGGAGGAGGAGAAGGAAAAGGAGGAGGAGAAGAAGAAGGAGGAGGAGGAGGAGGAGGAGGAGGAGGAGGAGAAGAAGGAGAAGGGGAAGGAGAAGGAGAAGGAGAAGAAGAAGAAGAAGAAGAAGAAGAAGAAGAAGAAGAAGAAGAAGAAGAAGAAGAAGAAGAAGAAGAAGAAGAAGGAGAAGGAGAAGGAGAAGGAGGGGAAGAAGGAGAAGAAGAAGAAGAAGAAGGAGAAGAAGAAGAAGGAGAAGAAGAAGAAGAAGAAGAAGAAGAAGAAGAAGAAGAAGAAGGAGAAGAAGAAGAAGAAGAAGAAGAAGAAGAAGAAGAAGAAGAAGAAGAAGAAGAAGAAGAAGAAGAAGAAGAAGAAGAAGAAGAAGAAGAAGAAGAAGAAGAAGAAGAAGGAAGAAGAAGAAAACATAGCATCATAGATTTAGAGCTGGAAAGCACCTTAGTGGCCATCTAATCCAATATCCTAATTTTAAAGATGAGGAGTGAGGTCCAGAGAAGTTAAAAGATTTGTCCAAGGCCCCAGAGCTAGAATCTGACTTACTCTTTTGATTCCAAATGTGGTAAAATACATTTCTTGAATTACCTGCAAACATTCCTTTAACTATCAGTACCCTAACTGTGAGATTTTTGTCCAGTGATCAAAGAACTGATACACTACAGAAGTATCTGAACCACACTCATATTGACATTCTCACTCTAGATGAAACAGAAAGATATAAAGAAGTGGCAGATAAATGGAAGGACAAGCTCACAGCTTCTCCCCCAAGAGGCAAATAAAGTAGTTGGAGGAGTTTGTACCATCTTGTGCTAAGAGGCAACAAGAAATATCATTTTATAGGCTAAACAAGAGCTTTTTGAGTTTACAGTTTCCAGCTGAGATGGTGTCCTTTTTTAACAGACCCATACTAGCCATACCAACTACTTGTTCAGCTACATAAATGCCAGTGTGGGCCCAGACATTATTTGGATGATTTCTAAGGATTCCCCTGAAGGCAATGATTATATTTTAAACTCTGTAAGAGCAAGAACTCTTTCATCTTTGTCTCTGTATACACAGGACCTAGCACAATGACTAAGGTGCAGTATGTACTTAATAAATGTTGATTGATTGATGAGAACAAGGATTATGTCTTATCTTTATTTTTATCTCCCCAGTGCCTAGCACAGTGCTCTGTGCTGCTAAATTACCTCCAAGAAGATTCTATGATTTTATGACTGCACAAAAGGACCTGATGGAGAGACTTGATCAAAACACACTGTTTGAACATCTGGAGAGAAGGATTTGCTGAGAGGACTGAATGAAAGGGAATCTCATACTGGATGGAAGGATGTAATGGTAGGACTGATGAAAAGACTAAACAATCACAATAATACTTTCATGGGTCAATGGATCTCTGATGGTATTCTAAACTTCATGAGTATAGACCACAATCTATCTTTGTCTTCTCACCCTGAACAGTTCTTAGTTAAGTCCTTCCATAAATGCTCAGAAGAAGATTTACCCAACATTCTAGAGGTTGTCCTCTTTGGGTTTTTTTTTTTAATTTTTCATGGATATTAGTGCAACACTTAAGCTCTCCCCATTTGATGCCCTTCAATCTTACTACATCATCTATCCACCTAGTTTTCCAGACATATCTACCCTTAACAGAGTATTAGTGTGCAAAAAATGGAAAAGGAAATTATTTCAAAAAGCCATAAAAAGATTTATATGAACTGATGCAGAGTGAAGTACACAGAACCAAAAGAACAATTTATGCATCAATGCATATCAGTATTACAAAAATGAACAATTTTGAAGACTTTTATAAACTGATGAATGAAATCAACAGAACCAGAACGATTTATATAACAAAGATACTATAAAAATAAAGAACTTAAAAATCTTTAAAAACTAATACCAATGCAATGACTAGGAATGACCATTCATGATTCCAGAAGAAAGATAATGAAACACGTTATCTATAGCAGAGGTGATCAATTTGGGGTCCAGAATGAGGCATGTATATTTTTATACAACCATTGAAGGAATTTGTTTTGCTTAACTGTGCACATTTATTATAAGAAATTTGTTTTTTCTTAACAGGATGTGATGTGGGAGGGAGAAAAATAGATTCTTATTCATTAAAAAATAGAATTGAAAGTCAAAAGTTACAGATGTGAAATGTTGCATTCACTTTCAGACAAGGTTATATTATTAGATTTACTTTGTTATAAGAGACCTCTCATGAAGTGGGAGTAGCCTGTAAATGTTTATCATGTAAAAACAAAACACAATAAAGCAAGAAAGAATAACAACAGATTAATGTGGTATTTTTAAGATGTGAAAATAACTTTGGAAATATTAAAGGGCTTTATAAAGATGAACTATTATAGTAACCTCATGAAGAAGCCAATGAAAATACTATCTTCCTCTTTTATTGTCCAAGGTCACTCAGTGAAGTAAAGGCATATTCAAATCTAGATGTCCTGACTCCAAAGTACTCATTGGTAGGGCATGATTTAATAACCTAATAGAAGAACTGAATAGAAAGATTTAACTATATGACTCAACAGAAGTCCCCAATGGGACAGTTTTATGGAAGGAGTTATTAGAATGATTAATTGAAAAGAATTTTATCAATCAACTAACATTCATTAAGCTCCTACTGTATAACCGACATTGTTCTAAGCACCGGAGAGACAAAAAAAGAGACAAATAAAATATAATAAAATAAAACAGTCCCTTTTCTCAAGGAATCCAGTCCAATGAGGGTCATAGCAAACAAACAACTTGGGTTTGAATAAAATCTAGACAGAATAAATTGGGGGTAGTCTTGGAGGGAAGGAACAAAGACCAAGGAGGACTGGGAAAAGGCTTCTTGCAAATGGTAGGATTTTAGCTGGAATTTGAGGGTGGCCAAGGAAACTAAAAGGTAGAGATAAAGAGAGAGAGTTCCAGGAATGGGGGACAGCTAGGGAAGATACTTGGAGTCAGAAGACGGTATGTACAAGGAGCAGCAAGGAAGTCTTTGTCACTAAATGGTATCATATGCTGTAGAGAGTAAAGTGTTTAAGAAGACTGGAAAGCTTAGAAGGAGCCAGGTTTTAAAGCCAGGCTTTAAAAGTCAAAGAGAGGATTTTATAGTTGATCCTGGAGGTAATAGGGAGCCACTGGAATTTCTTCAATAGAGAAGTAACATGGTCATACCTGTCCTTTAGAAAGATCATTTTGACAGCTGAGTGAAGGATGGACTGAAATAGGAAGAGTTGAGACAGAAAGACCAATCAACAGGTTATTACAATAGTCCACACATGAATTGATAAGAATTTACACAAGGCTAGTGGAAATAGAAGAAAAAAGGGAGTATATATGAGAGATGTTAGAAACAAGACTTGGCATTGGATATGGCAAGTAAGAGATGGTCAAGAACTGGGGATAACAACTAGGTGATGAGCCCAGGTATGGGATTGGGAGAGCTTTTCCCTTGACAGGAAAAAGGAATCTAGGAAGAAGGGAGAACAAGATGGAAAAATCCAAGAGGAAAACTGAATGGGTGGAGGAAATGTTAGTTCTAAGAGAGTCAAATCAAGTTTTAGGAAATTATTTTTCACTCTTGCCACATTGATCTCTGCTGCCCCCAACCACAACTATAGGGTCCTAAATCTACTTCACGGTGTAGCCAACTATTACCAACTCCCTCCCTTCCAGTCTATAGAGATGCATAAAAACTTACTTTCTGATGGAGTAGCCTTTAACTTGTGAAAGCTGTAATAACTAAGAGGCGTAGAAGAAGCTGTGCTACGGGAAAGATTGTTAATACCATATGCTAAACTCAATGTTTCACTTCTAATTCCCTAGTGGCTAGAAACCTGCCTCCTGATACTGCAATCCTCCTGACTACAGCCTGGCAAGACCCTGCTGAGCCATGCAAGCTAAGGTCAGGTAGAGGAGACACTCCAGGTGCAGGCAGATATTTCTTCCAGCAGCTAATCTCCTCTTGAGTGATCTACTCCTCTACCTAGTTCCAACCTGTAAACTCCTCATTCTCATACTGACTGCCACGTGACTATAATTGCCAACATCCCAAACCTTGGCCTGACAAACCTAAATCTGTCCACTTGTGCTACTAATCCCATTTTTTATTTGGTACCACTCCTTCTTCCCACCAACAATATCTTAATCTCTATTTATCTGAACACAGCCTAGTAACTGGTAGTGGTTAAGATGGATAAGACTATAGTACTGAAGTTGGAGTCAGAAGATCTAAATTCAAATCCCCTGTTGAAAACTTTCTGCTTGTGTGACTTTGGGTAAAGACATTTCTCCTGGGCCTTAATTTTCTCCTATATAAAATAACGATTTGGACCATAGGTAGACAATCTCTTGACGTCCCTCCTAGTTCTATAAATCCTATGAACTAACACTCACTTTGATTAACTCTAGTAGCATGGGCCAGCAATAGACTGAGACCTCCAAGGGACTCTAGTTATGAAGACCTCAATGACCCTTCCCCAACCCTAACATTTTCCTTACTCTTGATTTGCCATAAATCACATTCTCTCTGATTGCCATAGTTATGAGCAGTGTCCTATGGGAAACAGAAAACTGATGGGGTCTTACCTGCTCTTTATCCTCAACATCTCTCAAATCCATTTTCACCTCTCCAATCACACAAACAACACCTTAAATGCATTCCTTCAGCACTTTTCACATGAATTGTTACAAAAGCTTCCCATCTGGTCATACCCCATATCTCTCCCAACTCCAATTCATCTTCCATTGAACTAACAAAATGAATTTCCAAAAACTGAGGTCTGTCTATGTAACCCTCCTACTCAATAAACTCCAATGTCTCCCCATTACTTCTAGGATCAATATAAAGTCTTCTGTTTGGCATTTAAAGCTCTTGAAAAGTTGGGCCTAATCTATCTTCCTCAGCCTTCCCCTGCACTCAGACTAGGATCCAGCTGTACTGACCAAGTTTTGTTTCTCCCACACAATGCTCTATTTCCCAACTTTTCATTGTCTTTTCATTGGTTGTTCTTCATGCCTGGAATTCCCTTGCTCTTCACATCCACCCCTTGGAATCCCTGAATTTCTTCAAAACTCAGCTCAAAAGGAGTCTTCTATACAGGGCCCTTCCTGGGCTCCCTCCACCTGCTAACGCCTTCCCCTCTAAGGTCACCTTTCATCTACTCTGCATATATTTTGCATGTTTCTAGTTATTTACCAGAAATTAGTAAATTTATTAGCTATTTATTTTGTCTCCCTGCAGCGGCAAGCACCCCAGGGTCCCCAGGGTGTCTGCCAACACAGGTTCTTGGATCTGCTTTAATAAAGGAAAGCAGCTCAAAATGGGTTAACAAGCTTACTTTAATCAGTCAAACATGTACTGTTTACCTAGTTCAGGGGAAAGAGGTCAGCACCCCGAACTTCAGAATATCAAGACAGAAACAGATCAAGTAGACAGATTTCCAAACTGTCCAACCATTATATCCATAACAAACAACATCTGGGTTTCAAAGCCGGGGGGTGGGGGGGCTCTCAACAACGGCTTTCCAGAGTTTCATCTGATCAAATCACAGAACACTTCTCAAAGTGAGCCCCAAAACAAAGCTACACATCAAGGGCTTATATAGCCTTCCCCTGGCTCAGAGAATGTAACAACCTTTTGGACCCACTGGTCAATCAAAAAGTATCTACTGAAAAACAAGCCTCCCACCCCAGGCTCCAGGTGCACTTTAGCCTAGGGGCAGGGAAGATCTTTAAATTTGCATTTCCATTACATTACCGTGAGTGAGGCTACAATAGTCTGGTTATCGTCTCTTTGCTTCTTCTTGATTTTTTGTCTGTTCACCTTGTTTGCTAGATTTGTTTCCACAGGCTTGGTACCCTCCACCTGTAAATCCCTGATAGCTTAAGCTGGATGTCACCCCCTGTCTGCAACTGTGATGTGTCACCCTTGGACCTGGCATCAAGCATATTAAAAACTGACCTCTCAAATGGGACCCCTTAGGACAGGGACAGCTCTACATCCGATTTCAGCAGCAAGTAGCCATGGAAGAAGAGACCTTCACCCCTTACCACAAGATTTTGGGACCCCATTTGTTCGGGGTGGGGGGAATGATGGGGAGCTTGTGCTCAAGCCCTACCCTAAAATATGGTTTTCTGTGTTTATTGTGTGCTATTCTTGTTATATTGTTGTGAAATTTTGTTGACACCAGTTATTCCTACTGTATTTTTGCCAAGTAAGGGACATGAAAGATCTTGGGGCATGGGATTTAAAGATCTTCCATGCCCCATTGGACTTGCTGATGTAGCAGGAAGGGGCGGAGCAAGAGGAAGCTGAAGCCAAGCTAGAGTTCCTGTGGTGGCTAGCAGTGGCAGCGAAGGCGGCAGCAGCAGCAGAAGCAGTGGTGGCGGCAGTGCGAAGCCCTTTTTGAGTCAGCCAGAATTTCTGCTAAGGACTCCTGCTGAGGACTGTCAGGGGCCGGAGCTGCTGGGAGCATGCTTCCTGGACGCTGGGTGGTTGCTGTGAGTGGGGAGAGGACCTTTGCCTGAGGTAGCCTGTTCTGTTGTAAAGGCTTGAGAATGTGGGTGCTTTCTACTTTATCTACCTGTGCCAACTTCATAACTACTCTGATGGCTTTCACTTTCTGGTTTGGGGACCCAGTCTTTTGGTATTTTAATAAATTTTCTAGCTTATTCCCCCATATGGCAAGCCTGATGTATTTTGTGATGGATAATTATATCAGCATATCTGTAATTTCCATAGGCATTGTGAATATGGCATTGCTGATACACTCCCCCAGTTATAATGTGGGGAACTCCTTTTGTTATGTATTTTCATCCCCCATCCTTAACCTAGTGCCTGACAGTAAGTACTAAATAAATGCTTATTGACTAAATGATTTCTCTTCTCCACCATTTTTTCCTAGTTCTAACTTTTGTGAGCATCACAGAGGGCCCCTGGCTCCCTTCTAACCTTGCTCATTATTGCTTTGGTGCCTCTTTTCCTGATGCATTCAGGTATTTGCTGGGCAGAGCCATTCAGCTTCAAGCTACCCAACCTGGTACACAACTTGAATAGCCCTAGGGTCTATTCCTTGATAAATCTCTGGTCATGTGACCAACATGGCAGAAGTGAATAACATTCAACACATGCTAGGAGTCAGAGAAGGTCCAAAGTTTAGCCAGGATACAGTCTTTGCCCTCATGAAGCTTACAGTGTAGCTATACAATCTTTTCCACCATGCTGCCATCATATGGTGATGCTTTTCTCTGATTTCTTCTGTAGCTGGAATGGCATACTTCCAATATTCCTGGAGGGAAGTTAGCCATCTTTCCCCCATACTACTACATAGCAACTGTCCTAGGGCCTGGGATTCATCAGGTCAATAATAATCACAGTAATAAGAGCTCATCTGTATGAAAGTTTACAAATGCTGTCCTTACAACAACCCTGTGGGGTAAAAAGTGCAAGTACTCATTCCCATTTTATAGATGAGTAAACTGAGACTCAGATAGGTTGTGATTTGCCCACAAATAATAACTACCAAAGACAGAACTAGTCCCTAGGTTTAACTATAAGTCCAGGGTCCTTTCCACACACTAAATTGACATAGGTAGCTCCCAACATGTACTGGGAACATTTATACAAATTATGCATATATGTAAATAACACATACCCAAAAATGTTCCCTTTTCCCACCCCAGGTGGGAATCACATTTATGCCACATCTCAATGGACCTATGCCCAGAAGGAACACTTCTTAATCCTGTCCTCTGCTCAGATGGGTAGCACTGAAGTGGTAATTACCTTAGAAAGTGATTTTTTTTTCTATTTATTTGGCTGCATGAAAATAACATGAGGATTCTCTTTCCATGCATCTCACGGAATTATGTAAATAAACTCAAAGCAAACCAGTTTAAATGATTATAAAATGGATTTCACTGTGCTATTTGTCACAGTGCTGGAATACTAAGGAGCTTCATACTTTCTTGGTCACACTGAGATGAAGCGCTAAAATGATGGAAAGGCCATTTCTGAGACTGAGTGCCCTAACGGCCAGGAGGGACATGGACCCTGTTGCTTTGCTACTTGGGAGCCTAAGAAGTGATCCTTATAATAAGAAGAAGAATAACAGTGTTCATTTTTGTATTATTTTAATGCTTGAAAAGACTTTCCTCACAGTGACCTTGTAAGTACAAATACTATTATTCCCATTTTATGCATAAGAAAACCGAGGTTCAGCTTTACCACTGAACTGATACAATAGAAAGTGCAGTGACTTTGAAGTCAGAAGGCCTGGGTTTGAATCCTGGCCTCACTTTACTTATCTTTAAAATTAGGGGCACCCTCTGACTTCAGGGTCACTGACATTCAAGTCTCATTGACTGCCACACACAGCCATTATGAGCTTGGTTGTATCCCGTGCCTAAGTCTTCAGTCCATTTACAGCACATTCCAATATACTAGACTCTTTCTAAACACCAATACAGCCCAGAAGAATCCAGACTCCCAGGGGAAGTCACCCAGGAACCCCCAGCTTCACACTGTTCTGCCACAACGCTATCTCACCTGGTTTTCTATGCCTTCTCCTGTCCAAACACACCACATACACCAAACTCCATCAAAACAGAATCAAGGGCCAGCCTTGCACTGTCCCAGAGGGCTCTCCCTGGGTTTTTTCAATTGTTCATATTCACTGCATTCTCAGAGACCAGTTGAGAAAAGCTGGAGCCCTTATTAGCACAGCTGCTACCTTCCTGCCCATAATTTAATTGAACAATTGTCTAAAATACAAAGCCCTGTGCTAGGCAAAGAGGGTACTGATTTCTAAGACTGGTGGAATGGGCTTGGCAGGAACTAGGTGGAAGAGAAGGAAATTATTTTATGCCCCTCATTCCCATTCAAATAGCTATAAGGTCACCATTAATTACATTACCAATAATGAAAGGGAGGAGGAGGAAGTAAGGACACAGTTAAAAGGCATCAGTTATTAAGCCATGTGACTGGGGTAATCACTTCACTCTCTAGGGCACAGTTCACCACTATAATCTATGAATTTCTTTCTGGCTCTAAAATTTGATTTATGTATTGGCTGAGTGTCATACAAAGTATATCAGACCCATTTGTATAAAAAGGTACCTCAGACCAAATGAGGAGGCTTCAATCAACCATCCACTTTTCAGGGACTTGGTAAAAGAGGAACACTGTGATATGGAGGGTCAGTCTCCATCCCATTCTCAAAGGAACCAACTCCCTAAACTGACCCTCCCACCACTGCCATCTGACACAAGCACAGAGTGCCTTGACTAAGTTAGGCCAGAGTTAATAATCTGGAGGATGAAGAGCCAGCCTGAAATTCCCAGGGCTTTAATGGACTAGAAGAACCACTGCTCTAGCTAGAACCCAACCAAGAAAGGTCTGATCCAATCTAGAGAAAAGATTAAAGTCCTTAAAAAGTTCACAATTAAATACACTGGAAGGGACACTGTAGTGGACTAACTCAAGCTCAATCCCTCAGAGCATAGATATAATATGGAAACAAAACAAGACATTTGGTCACTTAATAGTTTAAGAAAAGGTTTGCTTAGCCCTAGCATAGAAAGGATACTCAACAAAATAGATCTCTGTAGACCAGGCCCTCCCCTCCCCTCCCCTCCCCTTTCCAAATGGTCATCAGGGCTAGGCATGGTGACTCTCAGAGCCTTGGGACCTCCACCAAGTTTGAAGGGCCCAAATCTATCTGATCTATCTGATCAAGCCTTTTTGTGTCCTCGGGTAACCAGAAAGTGACTTCAGTATGGCCTGGGCCAGCAGGAAGCAGCTTTCAAAAGCTAAGGCTTAGCCTTGGACGACTCAGTTTTTTGGAAAAGAATGAGGCTAATCTAATGGTTGGGTGGAAGACTGGAGGAAGAGAAGGGATGGGAATCTCATGCCTTTTAAATATTCCTAGTGCTTCTTTTTTTTTGTTTTTTGAGCAATCGGGGTTAAGTGACTTGCTCAAGGTTACACGGCCAGTTATTTCTGGGTGTGGTGCTGAGTGTCTGAGCCCGGGATTCAATCTCCAGGTCGTCCCAACACTGGAGCCGGTACTCTTACTCGCTGAGCCACTTGGCCGCCCCTCCTAGTGCTTCTTCTTACATTAACCCCCCACTGCTGCCTCATCTGTTACTGCAGGGCCTACCTCTACTCATTGGTCAAACTTCTTTCTGCCTGTTTTTCCCACTAACCCAGCCCTGATCCCTGTTGATTACCAGGGCACAGTCTGCCATCCCCAATTAATCCTGTGTTTGTTCAATAAACATAACTAAATCCAAAGCAAGCTCCCATCCATGTCTAAGTCCAAAGCTCTAGCCCTGCCAGTACCAAACCCCAGTTGCAACACTTAGTGTTCACCTCTCTTCCCTAAGTCTTGGTTTCCTCATCTATGAAATGGGGATAATGACACCTGACCTAACCTGACCTACCTAGCTCACTAGGTTGTTGTAATGTCCTCTAGAAATGTGAGATTTTACTATTTTTCTTAGCCTCTAATTATCTGACTGTACTTCTTAGGATCAAAGATTTAGGGCGTTTATCGATGATTTAAGTTCAACTTCCCAATTTACAGAAGGGGAAACCAAGGCTGGGGTCAATCTAGTGACTTGTTCAAGGTCACACAGGTAATAAGCATTAGAATCAAGATTCAAATCCAAGGTCTCTTTCCACTATGCTGTACTCTAGCTAGGGAGACAAGACAAACATGTGAGAAGCTTAATAACAATACAATGGAGAAAAATAATGTGATAAAATGGATAGTCGTGTGCCTGTCAGCGTGCACTGCTATGGAGGCAGAAATGAATCAAAGGGAAATGGAACTGGCAGAGGCATAACAAGGGTAGGGTAAATTGAGTTTTGTTCCAAGGTACCAATTTCCAAGACAGACTCTTCTCTCCCATGGTAGTACATCAGCCTAATGTCCCAATACTATATGGTGAGGTCACACCTTTGTCCAGATTGTTACCCCTCTATTACTGACACTCAGGTTCCCTTTCTCTAGGCCTCACTTTTCCTTCACTCCCACACCTACCACTTGTTTCCACTTTCTACCTGAACTTGAAAAGTCAAGGGTCAGGGGTCGAAGGTTATACCATAGGAAAATGTGTCAGATTTTCCAAGATACTCCTATTTTTTTTCACCAGATCAGACTTGACTGTCTTGTATGACTTACAATATGTCATTGAACCTAAGAGCCCACAGGAGATACCTGAGATCAAAATCCCCAGGTGATGTCAACATCCATGCCAAGGTGATATCCTTATATTTTTCCACATGTCAGGTGAACTTGACCTAGCGCAGCCCTGCCCTGTTACCTGCCAAGAGCATGCATACATGCACACACACACACACACACACACACACACACACACACACACCAGTAGTGTTACAGATTCCAGGATCTCTGCCAGGGTAGGCTGGCCTAGAGCCTCTGTCTTCTTCCTAGGGACAATGTCCAAGGTCTTCCCACAGGTCTGCTCAACTGAATTTGTCCTGTTCACCAGAATTCATAAATATATTTTTGAAAAATGGTCTGATTTGCAAAGAAAAGCAGGATCCCTGAGTGAATTTTTCTCTATAGGTAGCTCATAGTTTCTGAAAGGGATGGGATAGACTCTGAAATGTAGATTCAAGTGTACTATTTAACATTGCGAAAGTGCAGTGTTGCCTGAATAATAATTTAATTCTTCAAACATTTACTGAATGTCTACTACTAATATGATGAAAGACCCTGTGCTAATCCCCATAAGAGGCAGGGAAAGAGAAATATTCAAGACATGGTCATTTCCCACAAAGAACTTGCCATCTTGTTGAAGAACTAAGACATACATATGAAAAACCAGTTCAATAGCAATGTAAAACAATAGAAGCAGAGCCTGTCTTAAGGATGTCCAACCCTAATTCAAATATCCACTCAGGCTTCCGCCAACCCTACTATTCCGACAAGTCTTGGGATTTTTTACTCTCTTCCATTTATGTGTGGGAAGAACACTGCAAGTAGTTAGAAGGCTTAGATTTGAGTTTCTTAAGCCATTTACCAGCTTTATAACCTAATATAAAACACTTCTCTCACAGACTCAGTTTCCTTATCTATCAAAGAAGATTGGACTAGATCACAGATTTAGAACTAAAAAGGCCTTAGAGATCATCTAATTAGCTGATTAGCTCCCTCCCCCCATTTTACAAAGAGTATAGAGTCCTTGAACAAGGGGATGTGTCCAAGATTCTTGACCCCAAGTTCAGCTCAACCCAGAAACTCCCTGCCCTCCAGCTCCTATGATAAAATATCACATTTAATTGGGTCAAAGAAGGCCTTCCAGGGGAGCTGAGTTACAAGCAAACAATTGCCACTCTGCTTAAGAGGAAAAAGCCTGGACATGTCAGACTCCTGGACCCCAGGGGGCTGCTTTCCTCTCTTCCTGGAAACTCCATGACCCTGAGTCAATCATATCCATAGCCAGTCCCAGAGTTCCAGAAAAGGGATGTGTACTCCAGCAGACAGCTGAGAGGTGCCAAGACGCAGGATGAAGAGGCAGGAGATCTTAGACAAGGTGTGCGGTTATTTTTAAAATGTTTCCTTTTCAAATCCACCTACTCACTGTACTATCTTGCTTAGGTGTGAATATCTGATCTATAGCAGGTATAATTAGCAGATGGAACCAGCTAATTATGTCTTTTACGTTGTAGATAGAAGATGCAACTGTTAATTGCTATTTGCACACTTCTCCGGCCTCATCCTGCTAAGCAGGACAGAAGGGGGTTTGAGAGGTAGAGGTCTGCTTTTCAAAACAAACACGAGTGGCACATGTTTTCAGTCCCCAGGGGAGTGAGAAATGGGTGCCAATGGTCTCATCTAACTTTTTTGTTTCTTTCTTCCAGTGCCTAGCAGAGTGTTATGCATGCAATAAGTAATTACTCTTGAATTGAAATGAAGTAATGGATAAAGCTTTGGATTTGGAGTCACAGAAATCAGTGAAGTATAACATGGTGGAATGGATAAGATGCTGGACTTGAAGTCAGGAAGACCTGGGTTCAAATCTCACTCCAGACTCTTATTAGCAGTGAGTCCCTGGGCGAGTCATTTAACTTCTCTCTGCCTTAGTTTCCTCATCCATAAAAAGAAGGTTGAACTCAGTGGCCATTAAGGTCCTTTGCAGACTCAAATCTATGACACTATGATCTGGGTTCAAATGCTGATTCTTTTGCTTACAAATTGTATGACATTGGCCAATTTTAAAAATAACCCACTTCACTAGATGGTGATAAGGGGACTTTCATAGTTACAGGGCACATATTGGAATCCTGGTTCTGTTATTTACTAGTATAACCCACAAATGGACTCAAGGTCCATTTGCATTAGACTCTCCTCATTGGTAATGATTGATTGCTCATTGCTCCATGCCTGCTCAAGGGGCCAAATTGGCAGCACACCTGGTTCACAGGATTATTGTGAGGACTAAATGAGATAACACATATAAAGAATCTTACAATAATAGAGATCCTCGATTTCCTGGCTTCCAACTTCAAGACAAAAGACCGGGGTTTCCAGATTCAATTCAGGAAGACATTTCTGAAGACAGAGAAAGACTCTAGGAAGTCAACATTCAGGGATGCCCACAATGCGATCATGTTGGCTTTTTCCCAGAGTCCCCTTCAGGTGCCTCTCCCTGTATAAGAATCTGGAATCAATCATTTCTTCTCTCAAAGCTGAAAGTCAAAAGATGAATATTCCTGTTTTTTCAAGCTCTTGACCAGTCCGCTCTTCTTGAAGTCAAGGAGCATCGAGTAATCAGCATCTACCAATGAAAGAGCCTTGTGCAAATGAGTTTTGAACCTCAAGGTACCCTACCTATAGGTACACTCAGTCAATGACGTCATCAATCTGGGCCTTAACTTCCTCTTTGTAAAATGAAGTAGCTGGATCAGAAAATCTCCAAGGGCCTTTCTTGCTCTAAATCCTATGAGGCCATAAACCAAAGGGCACTATGGTAATGTGAGTTCTCATTGTTAACATTTCCCTATCCCTTGGGGAGGCTTTGTCTCCTGGCTCGCTTAGGATAGTAATAACCTCTATTATTTAATGTAGACTTCGTGGTTACAAACAGAACAGTTAGGTGGAACAGAGGATAGAGTGCAGGGCCTGAAAGCAGGAGTTTAAATCCAGCCTCTAGCTATGTGACCCTGGGCAAGTCATTTAATTCTGCCTCAGTTTCTCTATCTGTAAAATGAACTAGAGAAGAAAATGACAAGCCACTCCAGCATCTCCGCCAAGAAAACCCCAAATGCAGCTAGGTAGTACAGTGAATAGAGAACCAGCCCTGGAGTCAAGAGGATCCAAGTTCAAATCCGGCCTCCAATACCCAACACTTACTGGCTATGCGACACCGGGCAAGTCACTTGCCTTGCAAAAAAACAAAAACAAAACAAATTGCATCACACAAAGTTGGACACAACTCAATAGCAATAACAATTGTGATTATAAAGCATTGTCACATCCATTACTTCATTCCTTCCTCTCCAGGGTCCTGGGACAGAGGCAGAGCAAGAATTATTTCCCTCCTTTTACAGATAAGGAAACTGAGACTTGAACAGTGGCATGATTGGCCCAGGATTCCATAGCTAGTAAGTGACCATGCAGGTCCTCTGACTCCAGAGCTTTTTTTTTTTTACCATGCTGTGCCCCCCACAAATAAAAATCAGCCCT
>NW_027186259.1:11097-19990 GCF_028583685.1 Petaurus breviceps papuanus | reverse complement strand
AATGTAGGGGTGGAGCCAAGATGTTGGAGTAAAAGCATGAACTTGGCGTCAGCTCCCTACTTCAATCACTTCCAATACATGTAAAAAAATGAATTGTAGAAGTTGAAAGAAGATCACCTAGTAAATTTATTTTCTTAATTAAGCCTTATCCCATGCCCCAACCCAGAGCTTCCTATAAATTAAGGGCTAGATGAGGGTGGGGCAGGGAGAGCAGCAGAAGACATGCATAAACCTGACTTTAAAAAGGCATTATTAAAAGACTTCCAAGCAGACAGTCAAGACGACATTATTACTGAGACAACTTGACTTGTACTTGAGCCAAATGCAGGGTGTCCCAAAAGTCTTAATGCAACGTCATACTGCAGTGAGACTTTTGGGACACAATATACTCATTTTTGTTTTTGTTTGTTTTCCCAGATGAATATCTGTGACTTCATCATTTCTGTTGGAAGTCACTATGTGGCATAGTGGATAGAGGGCTAGGTCCATAGTTTGGAAGACCTGAGTTCAAATATAGCCTCACACACTTCCTAGCTGTGTGTCCTTTGGCAAGTCATTTGATTTCTGTCTGCCTCAATTTTCTGTAAATTGAGTGATGTCACCTACCTCTTGGGCTTATATTGCAATAAAATGAGATATTCCTAAAGCATATCAAAAACCTTAAACTGCTATATAAATGCTAGCTTATTGTTGTTATTATTATCTCTCATGCATACTAAATCCTAATACATGACTAATGCTCTGTTTTCATTTTCATGACTGTTTTCTTGACCTGAAAGAGAAACCTGGTTGTAGGTACTTGGAAGATATCCCACCATGGAGCCAACAGATTCAACTTCAGTAGCATTGGCTTGGGTCTGAAGTAAAGTGACTTGGCTTACCACCACAAGGTTGCTTATAGAGGCTGCCTCTCACTAATCATCAGGGGGCAACTCTTTTATCAAGTAGGGCTTAATTGCAATTTGAAGATAGAAGCTGAAAAGATGATAAAAATCGCTCAATGTTAAGCACTATCTTCATCACAATCCTTTGAAGTAGATGATACAGGCAATGTTATATCACTACTGTACAGAAATGGAAAGAAAGTACAGAGAAAATAAGTAATGTGGCCAGGGCCATACAGTAGTTAATAAGAGGAGGAGTCAAAACTGGAACCCAGGCCCTCACACCTGGATTTGCAGCACAATTCTATAGCATGATCAGGACTGGTATGAGAGTGGAGATGGAGGTGGGTTTACACATAAAGTGAGAGACTGAGACAGAAACAAATGGAGATGGGCAAGGGATAGGGATAGAAAAAGAGAGAGATGGAGATAGGGATAAGAATGTAGATGTAAATGAAAAAGGAGATGGGGATGGGATGTGGATAGGATAAGGATGTGTTTGGAAATGGGGATGAGGAGGGGAATAAGGATAAAGAGAGCGAAGGAGCTATAGATAAAGAAAGATGGCAGTAGAGTCAAGGGCAGAAAAAAAACAGATTTTAGGATAGGTATGGACAAGGAAATAAGCATGTAGATGAGGATTAGGACAGCAATGGAGATGGAGATGGGAAGGGCAATGAAGGGAAAGAGAATGGGAATGAAAATGAGGATGGGAATAGGGACAGGTATAGGGATGGTGGTAGAGAAAGAGATAGAGGTAACAGAGATGGGCATAAGAATGGAGAAGGAGATGAGGATAGGCATAGGGATGGGGACAGGGAAGTAAATGAAGGTAGGAATAGGTATATAGAGAGGAAAGGAGCTCAACATGGGAATTGGAACAAAGAAAGAAAAAGATATAGAGTTAGATGTAAAGGTAAAGATAGAGATCTAGATATAAACAGAGACAGAGATAAGGATGCAAAGGAGAATAAGATAGAGATGGGAATAGGAAGAGGGAGACATACAGGGATAAAGATAGAAAGATAGAGATAAACACAGAGATGGGATGGGAACAGAGATTGGGGTTGGGATAAGGATAGGAATGGGGAAGGAGATGGGGACATGAATGGAGATTAGAACAGGGATGAGTATAGGATAGGGATAGAGATAGAAATAGAGGCAGAGATGGTATGGAAAAGAAGAAGAAATAAGAATGGGAATAGGGATAGAAATGGAGAAAGAGAGGGATGCAGATGGAGATGGTGAAGAAGATAAAAACAGAGATAAGGATAGGGATAAGGATGAAGATGGAGATGGAGAATGAGATGAGAGGTGAATAAGAATAGGGATGAGGACTGGAATGAGGAAATGGATAGAAATGAGGATGTGGTTGGAGGATGAGAATAGGGATAGAGATAGGAATAGGAATGGAGAGAAAGACACAGAGACAGAAATAGAGATAGGGATGGAGATGGAGAGGGTGAAGGAGAGGACAGGGGTGAGGATAAGGATGAGGAAGAAGATGAGGATGTGCATGACGATAGGGATGGGGACTTAGAAGAGAAGTGAATATGATTGAGGATGGGGATGAGGATAGAGATGGGAATGTGGCTGGGGATAGAGAATGAGTTTTTGTAGCTTTATACTCCTGTTATATACTCCTCATTTTTCAGTCATAACTAAAGCAGAGTAACCAGGACTTTTCTCCAGACTGCCAAAATTTAGAGGATGCCAATAACACTTGTATTTTTTTCAGCAAGTATGAACAAAAATTGAACTTAATATCTGACAGCTCAAATAATTAGTTAAAATATGAAACTATCATATAACCCTTGGCGGCCATACATTAGTTGCCCTGGTCCTTAGATCAGCCCTACTCTTCAATATCCTCCAAAGACCTTGAAGTGTCACTAAGATTTCTGCCCACAGGGGAGAAATGTCCTAGTATCTTGGTCTCCCCACAACAGGGAATTGTTGTAGGGTCTCTCTTCTGAATGGTTTGTGCCCCAAAGTCCAAATTATCTGTAAGAATTTCCCTCCTACAAACACCTGCTTAACTGAATTTGTCTTAAAAGTTTGAGGCAAGTCTACCTTTTGTGGTGATTGTCCTGGGCACCAGAATTGCTAGTCATGCTCTGCATATTTTGATTTGTATTACAATTATTTATATACATGTCTTACATGTCCGACTATATCATAAGTTCTCAAAGAACACAGGTCATTTCTTATTTGTCTTTGTTATCCCCATAACATACAAGGAATGAGTGAATGAAAAAGCATTTATGAGGCACTTACTTTGTGTACTTATACTGTGCTAGGCATTGAAGATATAAATACAGAAGCAAATACAATCCCTGACTTCAAGGAAGAAACAACACATCTAAAGGACTAGTGACCAAGAAGGAGTATTTTGGTTTGGAAATGTATGGATGGGGACAATGTGGAGTACACACAGGGGAATAGATGAGTATGCCCTTCCCAGTGGCAATCGCAGCTTTAGAACTGGAACTGGACATAAGTAGGGCAGCAAGACAGTCAGTGAGAAAATAGCCTGAGAGCAAAACGAAGTGTGACTGAGGCATATATTGGGCCATGTGAGACAATAACCAACCAGGCCACTGAGGGACTCAGAGTTGGAGTTCAAGAACTAAAAGTTATGTTCTACAAAATATCGTCTTCAGATCTGGTGGCAAGGAAGCCAGACAGGAAAAAGGTAAGAAAAATCAAAAACACCAATTACGGTGATTTGTACATAACACGCACTTAATAAAGGATGAATGAATATTCCTAAAGACCAATGAGATTCTGTACCAAAGGAAGGTCATTATGCTGACATCCAGAAATCTAAGAAATTCCCTCCCCAGTGTCCTCCAACTTAACCGTCCTGAAATTCCCAGTGTTGCCTGAACAGATAACCCCACAGAATTTTCCTTACCTAGACATTTTTTTTGAAGACTAAATAATGCCACAGATGGCATTGACCAAGGACAACTTGAGTCCAAAGGGAATTGCAACCTAATTAATAACCCAAATGGAAAAATTCACTTTGCTGCTATTGGGCCATTTGCTGATCAGAGGTTTTAAAAATATTGCATCCCTTCCATCATTCAAAATTCACAAGCCAGGGGCAGCTAGGTGGCCCACTAAATAGAGCACCAGCTCTGGACTCAGGAGAACCTGAGTTCAAATCTGACCTCAGACAATTAACACAAAAAAGTAGCCATGTGACCTTGGGCAAGTTACTTAACCCCAACTGCCCTACCTTCCCTCCTTCAAAAAGCAAAAAAAAAAAAAGAATAAAATTCACAAGCCATGAGCCATAAATGTAAAAATAATAAACTGTTCTCTTTTTACAATAGGTGACTTCCTACAAAATAAGCACTTCTTTCTTTCTGAGCTTCAGTTTCCTACTTTGAAAAAATGAAAGTGTTGGATTCCATGAATTGTAAGGTCCTGTCCAGTGCTTCCAATCTGTGTTCTATAGTTCAAGGTTCATTCTATATTAAACATTCTGTGACTTTATGATCACAGAGTTACTATCATATTTTCCTATGACATATTTTCAACTAGTAGATGATGTTTAAATATTTCCTTTAAAATATCCTCTTTTTAATATACTAAAAGGGATATTATATCATATACATTCATGGAAAAATTATAGAATAGGAGTGATTATGTTTAATTTTTTTGTTTTGCTTTTTGAAGAGGGGAAGGCAGGGCAATTGGTGTTAAGTGACTTGTCCAAGGTCACATGGCTAGTACGTGTTAAATGTCTGAAGATGGATTTGAACTCAGGTCCTCCTGACACCAGGGCTGGTGCGTATACACTGTGCCACCTAGCTGCCCCAATTATTTTGATATTTTATTACAATTGTTTAAAAGGTAAAACAGACATTCCAAACCTCCTAAATATATGGCACCTGAGTGAGTTCTTAATCAATGCTGTCAGTCAGGATTGAACCAAGATGTGTTAATGATTATGAGCAATTGACAGGAATCAAATGAGAAAATTCTCTTGGGAAAAGAGGATGTGGTCCAAATTAGTCTAGGAAAGAAAGCAAGTGGTATGTCAGGTCAAACCATAGTTCAAGGGGTAACTAAAACCAAGTGTAGGTAGGAGTTGGAAAAATTTAAGGAAAGGGACCCAGAGATGGGGAAGTCAACATGGAGAAGGTCAGGAAAATGCAAAACAATGGAATGGTAAGCATTAGTTAAAATGATGCTATCTCACGTGATGCCTCTGCCTGAAAAAACCCTTTTAATGTTAACTATGCCCCCTTACCCACTATAAGTTTCTCAGATACTATGGTCCTAGACATCATCACTTCCCCTAAATTATAATAATACCAACAGCTCTGTAAATTAAATGCTATTGTTGTTCCTTTTTACAGATGGGGAAAACAAGGTTGATTGATTAAGTGGCTTAGTCAGAGCTACACAGCTAGAAAGGCAGGTTTGAACTCAGATCTTCCTAATTCCAAATCTGTAGAACACCTTTCCACAGTGTGTTGGAATAGTATTCTCAGAAGTCTTCTATCAACTCTGGGGCTTCCACGTAGCTTTCTGGTTCATGTGGTTTCTCCGTAGATCCATAACCCTGATAATATTACTAGATATTAGAGATGGCCATGTGACCTTGGTGATTCTAAGATCTCCTAGATCTATGAGCACATGGTACGACTGCAGTGTTTCATGAGTCCATGAATTTGTCATTTCAAGACATGATAGACAGATTGGTGGATGGGGGCAGACTTATGAGTTGATATCTTATCTACTGCCAAAATCCTGTTCAATAAATCAATAAGTAATAAGTAATATTTATTCAGCATCTACTATGTGCCAAGCACTGTGCTAAGTGCTGAGGATAAAAAAAGATGCAAAAGATAGTACTTGCCCTCAAGGAGTTCAAATTTAATGAGGATCCCTACATCCACCACCAGCTATTTGCTAAATTGTACACACACCATTTTGAGAAAGTGGGGATGATTTCCTTGGTCACTCAACAGGTCATTAAAGTGTCTATAGAAATCCATATAAAAGAGGAATCTGTTCCACAATAAAGAACTCCTGTTTATAACTTAAAAAATAAATATATAGGGCATCTAGGTGGCACAGTGGACAGAGGAGTGACCTTGGAGCTACAGGGACCTGAGTTCAAATCCGACCTCAGACACTTGATACATACTAGTTGTGTGACCCTGGACAAGTCACTTAACCATCAATTGCCTTGTCAAACACACAAACACACACACACGCACACACAAACATCTCCTTGGCTTTATGGGATACTTCTGCCATTTCATCCTTCTTTTTTCTGATTTGATAGCAGTTCTCATAGATCTGCTGAAGTTCCATGCCTCCCCCAACATTTTCTGGCAGATACCAGAAATAAAGGACATATTGAATATCTTCAAGAATTGGTTACTTTGATCCCCCATCTTGGTATAACTGGACCACGGGAACAGTTCATCATAGAGACTGATAGATAGATAGAACACTGTGATAGGGACCACTCTCTGACAGACCAGACAGTCCACTCTCCTACATCCCCCAGTTCTGTAGGTACCTCTCCCACATCTGAAAGATGAACTCTGTTTCTATTCTGTATATACTCACATATGAACATGTTGCCTCCCCCTTTAGAACCTTTAGTTCCTTGAGGGCAGGAACTATTTTACTTTTGTCTTTGTATCCCCAGCACTCAACACAATTCCTAGCACATGGTAAACAATAAATGTTGGTTAATTGATTGAATCTAGGAGGAGTTGAGTAAATTCAAAACTTAACAACTGAGATAATAAGGAAGCAAGCCAAGTACACCGCCATTGTCCACATTGGCCAAAAGAATCTAGAGAAGTTTCAAACTGTCAGGTAATTCAATTGTCATCAGACTCTAAGTCTTATTTTTGAATAGATTCAACTTAGTAATCATCTAAAGTACCAGATACTGTCTTCTTTAGGCAGAGACATTGTCATAAAGACTTGAATTTGGGTACTTAATAGATCAATCACTCTGATAGGCATTTCTATAGATTATAAACACTGGATCATTAAATATTAACCAAAACCATTTAAGTTAATCCATTAGCAGCAGGAGGAGACCTATAATTTGGCCTAGCTGTTTGCTCTTCACATAAGTACAATGCCTATACCCTAGGAGATACTGGTTTTGGATAGGTTCCTGGACCTCTATTCACATTTGTATGTCTTTCCTGGAAAAGCTCAATGGATAGGGCTCCATTCCCCATCCTCCACAAGAAACCAGCAACTGGTAAATTTGGTCTATTCAAGACCTTACAAATGGTCGCCCATGATTTCTAGTGTTTGTAATCACAGCGTGATGTTGTTGATCAGTATATCTAATCAGGTAAAGTCTATTGTTGAGCCAAGGCTGGAGTGACTGAGTCTGTACCATTTTTAGAGCACTTGACGATTCCCTTCTAATCTTAGATAGTAGTAAAATTAGTTTTCATCTGAATTCTGTCCCTATCCCAGAGGTATGATGCCACTTTGATTGTGGCAGACAGCTGGACCAAGATGATTAATTTCCTTCTCTGGTGGGATATCCCACCACAGCCAAAATTAGCCACCTGCTGTTGATGGAATATTTCCACTAATACAGTCTTTGCCCTCATATCACTCCTGATTGGAATCTCAGTTTCAGATTTTACCAGCCAGTAAAAAATCATCTATCAATTTCATCAATCTCAATCCAATAAGCAAAGAGAATTGATGAACCCAATTCTGCAAGGAATGCAAATATCTACAGCAAATGGAGCAATTTGGGGGGAATCAAGTTAAGTGGGACAAACAATCCCTTGCATTACTGGCTTCATGATTTGGTATGTACTTTTCTGGCTGTGGATCCCTACACCAAGATCCAAGCTAAGTGTTTATCTCAGTCCCTTGGATTCACTATTTCCTAAGTTTCATAGTTTATAATCTTTCTTCTCCAAACTTAGGTCCTGCCTCCTCATGCCAGATGAAGACTCCTTTCCCCTTGCTTGTACGCTTAATGAAGCATTAGAATATGTCAACCCTGCCTTTGCAGAGCATAACAGAGATAAAAATAGCAAACAGTCCAAAGGACTGATCATTTTATTGATGAGAAAGAAGTCTATCCTGTGATCTCCCTCTTTTTTTTTGCTTTTTGGAGGGCAATTGGGGTTAAGTGACTTATCCAAGGTCACATGGCTAGATTTTGTGTTAAGTGTCTGAGGCCAGATTTGAACTCAGGTCCTCCTGACTCCAGGGCCGGTGCTCTTTTCACTGTGCCACCTAGCCATCCCATGATCTCCCTAGAACCATAGATATATAAGTATGTAGGTGTTAAATAAGGTCCATGGGTTTCAGAACAATGGTCAGACCTGATGGCTATGTCTGAGAATTGCTCTTGTAGTTAATTTCACATTTGTATATTATGTTGTCTACCAATATGGGACACTGCAGTTCAGCCTTGGCAGCTTCTAACTCATGTAGTTAGTTCATGACCACAGAACTATGCAAGTCATCAAACAAAGAAACTTAAGAAAGATAAATCAACAATTATGAAAAGACCAAGAAGCTATATCAATGTTTACATGATGTAAGGAGAAGACAAGTCTACTGACTTTTTAAAAACCTCACCTTATCTGAGGGCAAATGAGGAACAAAGAAAGATTTATAGGCAAGGTTCTTAAAGGGTGATTAAATAAAAGTACCCTAGAGATGAAGAAAATACGGGGGGGGGGAAGAACTGAATTAATGTTTCTTGGTCTGGGGTGTCACTGTGAATATTATTCATAGAGGTGAGAAGGTGGAAATAGGTCAAGAATGATTCTGAGCCACACTCACATCTAGGATGGGCCAAGGAGGAAGCAAGGGCTTTTAGAGGGTCAGGGAGAGAACCAAACAGCACATAAGGACAAAATCCATAAAAAAGGATCAGATGAGAGAAAGAAAGAGGGGGAGAGAGAAAGAGAGAGGGAGGGAGAGGAAGATGGAGAGAGAGAGAGAGAGAGAGAGAGAGAGAGAGAGAGAGAGAGAGA
>NW_027186259.1:0-10997 GCF_028583685.1 Petaurus breviceps papuanus | reverse complement strand
GAGAGAGAGAGAGAGAGAGAGAGAGAGAGAAAGGAAGGGAAGGAGAGAGGGAGGGAAAGAGGGAGGGAGGGAGAAGGAGAATAACAATTAAAAAAGAATCAAGGAATCTAGGCATCTAGGCTCTGACTAGGCGATGGAGGGAGAGGGAGGAGTCTATAATAGTGGATTTAATGAAAATAAGACAAAGCTCAGTGGCCTACTACTGTTTTAGCAGAAAAAAAATAGCATAATTTTATGGAGGGAAACACAAACAACAATTTAACCTTGAATGTTAAAAAGACTAAACTTGCTCATAAAATTTAAGCCAGTATAAAACCCAACAATTTGCTGCACAAAAGAAACAAATAAAACATATGTAGAGAGTTAAAAGTAGGGACTATAAAAATTGACTATATTTCAGGCAGCTCCATAAAAGCAGGACTTTCAATACTGATTTCAAAGTAATGACTGGTACTATCAAGAGTATAAATACATCAAACTGGAAAGCACCATAGATAATAAAATAATATCAACTATAAATATATATATATATACATATACATATGTATTAAGTGTTACAGCTTCTAAGTACCTAAAAGAAAAGCTAACTGAAAAGCAAATAGAGCTTGATCATAAAATAATAACTGTAGGTGATATTCATGTACCTCTTTCAGAACTTGACAAATTTAACAGAAAGATAAACAAAAAGGAAATTGTGGATCTAAACAGAATATTGGGGGGGAAATAAATTTCATAGTCCTGTGGCAAGTAATTAATGGTGTATACAGAACTAAGGTAGTGTAGGAAAAAGAAAATTAAAAGTAAATAGGAATGCAGGATTCAAATCCTGCCACTGATACACACTAGCTGGGCAAACCCCTTCATGACTACATGCTTCAGACAACTGCCTAGGAATCACCTACTAAGTCACAGATGGGTTGTGGTCTCTAATGGTTGAGGTAGTTCCCAAACTGTAAATTTATCACACTGATAAAAACTAATAGTTTTCACAAATTTTAAACATCTAAATCTGGATGGCCTATAGACATATGAACTCAACATGCCCAAAAGGGAATTCATTATCTTTTCACAAAAAAAATTTTTTTTAAATAAACCTTTTTCTAACTTTCTTCTTAAGGTTAAAGGTAATACCAACTTCCTAGTCATTTGGATTTAAAACTTAAGTATCATCCCCAACTTCTCTCTCTCTCATCCCCATATCTAATCTGTTACCATTTGCTGTCATTTTTATCTTGATAACATTTCTCTCCTTTATATGCTTCCCCATCTCTTCTGACACTGCCACCATCATGGTTCAGTACTTCATCCAACTTGTATCTGAACTAATACAATTGCCTGCTGGTTGGTTTCCCTGCCAGTTTCAAGGTCTTTCCCCACTCTAGTCAGTCCTCTACTCAGCTGTCATATTGATCTTCCTAAAATGCAGACCTGGCCATATCAATCCCTATTCAATAAACTCCAGTGGTTTCCTACTATACTCAGGATCAAATTAAAATCCTCTGTTGGCTTTCAGAGTCTTTCAGAACCTGGCACCCTCCAGTCTTTCTAGCCTTCTTATACCTTTACTCCCTTTCATGTATTCCACAATCCAGTAACACTGGCCTCCTTGTCATTCTTCCCACAAAATATTGTCTTTTGGGTTCTCCTTGGTGCCTTTTCTCTGAGATTATATAAAATATAAATTATATAAAATATAAATCTCCAAGATTATACCTAATTTATCATATATATATATATATATATATAATCTTGTTTTTACATAGTTATTCTCATGTTATCTCCCCCATTAGACTGTAAACTCCTCAAGAGCAGGGACTCTTTGTTTTTGCCGTTCTTTGTATTCCCAGCACTTAGCAAAGTGTCTGACACATAATAAGTCAGTTAACTAACTAGTTGACTGACTGATAAATTTTGAAATATAAACATTTTTCAGCATTAGATGATACTTTTACAAAATATGTGCTAGGGCAGAAATATATCATAAACACAGTATACCCTTTGCAGACCATAAGGGAATTTTAAGAAGCAATAGGGGAAATATGAACAAAACATACAAACCTAGGCAGACACTAAGCAACAATATCCTAAACAACTGCTCTAATTAAAAAATCATAGAAGCAAGTAAAATAATATTGGAGATAAAAGGAATGACACAATATAACAAAATATATGGGTCACAACTAAAGCAGTCTTTGTAGGAAAATTTCTCTCTCTAAAAAAATAAACAAAAGGAACTAATAAATAAAGTATACACTTCTTAGAAACTGAAAAATCAACAAATTTATCCCTAAAAACACTGAAAAGAAATTTTGAAAATAAGTAGAGAAATAAATAAAATTATAGCAAAAAAACCTAATGAACTGATAAAACAAAGACAAATGAAATTGATAAACATTAGTTAACAAACAGAAAAGGAAGAGGAAAACCAAATTGCCAGAATAAAAACAATGAGAACACTGAATTCGCAACAAATAGAGAAAATAGGTTTCAGAAACTGCTATATAAAATTACATACTCCGATTTTGAAGGTAATAGATGGATATCTACAAAAATACAAAATACATTTAACAAAACAGGAAATAGAGATCCTAGAACTCAATTTCAGAAAATGAAATTGAGCAAGCCATAAATGAATTCCCCCCAAAAAACCTCCTAGACCAAACGGATTTACAAGTAAACTCCGTTAAACATTTAAAGATCAATCCCAATGCTACATAAAGTGTTCTCAGAATATGAGAAAAAGGGCTATCAAATTCTTTAATGATATAAATATGGTTCTTATACGCAAACCAGGAAAGGATTAAGTAAATCAATCATCAAGCTCCTTCATGGGTCGGGCACTGACTAGATATTGAAAATTCAAATACAAAAGTGAGATTGCCTCTTTCTTCAGTGATTTTACATTCTCCTGGGGGAGAGGAGAGGTAGAGTTACAAGATGTTCACAAATAAATAAATGCAGAATATAGACAAGATAAATTCAAAGTGATTGAATAGGGACATTAACAACCAAGAGAATCAAGAACAGCCTCTGGAACTTGAACTTTGGAGAAAATGAGGAGTTTCAAGAGGCAAGCTGGGAAATTTCAGGCATAGTAGAGAGCCTGTGCAAAGGCAAAGAGGCAGGAGAAGTAATTTTTCATACATGGAACACAAATAGTCCTGTTTGGCTGGAAGGTAGAGTGAGAAAGTGGGAGAAGGGTATAATCAGCCTAAAAAGATTGGCTGGATCCAAATTGTGAAGGGCTTTAAATGCCAAAGAGAGGAATGTGTATTCTATCTTCCAAGCAATGGGGAAGCACTCACAGAAGCAGAGAAAGAGAACTACATACAGGACGGTATCACTCTATAATATCAATGCAAAAATTTTAAATAAAATTTTAGCAAAGAGGCTACAGCAATATATACAAAAAATTCATTATCATCAAGCTAAATTTGTACCGGGAGTACAAGGATAGTTCACTATTAGGAAAAACAATTAGCATAATTAAGCCTATAAATAATAAAATAACAAAAGCATGTAATTATATCTATAGATGCAGAAAAAATGTTTGATGAAATGCAGCACCAGTTTATTTTAAAAGTATCAAAGGAAAGAAACAAAGAAAGCATAGGAATAAGAGAGTTTTTCCTTAACATTATCAAAAGCATTTATCTAAAAGGTACCATTGTTTGTCATAGAAAACCACTGAAAATTTTTCCAGGAAGATCAGGAGTGGCAAAAGGATACCTTTACCCCCACTAGTATTTGACCTCCTGCCAGAAATTCTAGATATATCAATATTAATATAACAGAAAAAAGAAATTAAGGAAATAAGCAGTAGCAAAATGGGAACAAAAAATATTCTTCTTTCCAGGTAGTTAATTTAGAAAACCCTGGAGTACTGATTTTAAAAACTTTTTATTTGAAACAACTGAATCAACAGCTTTAGCAAAGTTTGTTGTTATTCAAACATTTCAGTCACAACCATCTCTTCGTGATCCATTTTGGGGTTTTCTTGGCAAAGATACTAGAATGGTTTGTCATTTCCTTCTCTAGTTCATTTTACAGATGAAGAAACTGAGGCAAATGGGGTTAAATGATTTGCTCAGGGTCACACAGCCAGTAAACATGAGACCAGATTTAAACTCATGTAGATGAGTCTTCCTGATTTCAAATAGTAGGATACAAAATAAAACCACAAAATCACCAGCATTTCTGAATACTATTAACAAAAGCCAAGAGAAAAAGATAGAAAATATTTCATTTAAAATAACTACAAAATGAACAAAAATATCTGGGCCTAACTCACCAAAATGCATACACGAGTTACATAAAGACTACCACAAAATACAGTTTTAAAAAAAAGTAAGCAATTGAATAACTATTAAATGTTTATGGTTGGATTGCCCCAATATAATAAAAACAAGGATACTATTTAATCTGTTTTAGTTCTATACTAATCATATTACTTCATAGAATTAAACAAAATAACCTCAGAATTCATGTGAAGGTCAAGAATTTGTGGGGAAATAATAAAGAAAGTAATTAGCACAAGCAAATCAATAGGCTCACGCTTTGGGTCTGGCTGGAGTTGTAGTAAGTACCTACACTACAAGACTGAGCCTAAACCCACGGTTAACTCACCAGAAACAGGAGATGCTGATTTTGCCATCATGCAAAGGAAGAAAAGTAACTAGTCATTGGGCTGAAGAAAGTACAATGATAAATCTGGTCAGAAGAGAAAGACATTCCATATCTGAAGGAAAGGGATCAAAAATGCAGCTGAGGTTAGTCCTTTCCACCCAAAGTTTACTTTTGGCAGACACTGGAACAGGCCCTTCTACTCACATCCTTGAGGAAAAGCTGAAGGCACCAGGAGATCTATGCAGCAATAGAAGAGAACAAAATATTCAGGTCAAAAAGCCTGAATAAAAACCTAGCTCAAAATCAATAAACCAGCATAGAGGTTCATAAAGATTCAAGGAAACCTCAAAGGCCAAGTTCCAATGAATGAATGGACAAAAAAAGCATTTACTATGTGTCAAGCATTGTGCTAAGCACTAAGGATAAAATGAAAAGTATAGGAAAAAAAAACATTAACTCTGCTCTCAAGGAGCTCTACATTGAAAGGAGACAAAATTTAAAACAAACAACAACAGCAATAAACTATGTACCTGCAAGATATATACAAAATAGATTGTTGAGAGAGAAAAACACCTACATAAATCTCCTAAACATGAAGTGGTTAAATTTAATAGTTTAAATAACAAACAATAAACTTTGCAAGCAGGCTAACTATTGAGTTCCAAGTAATCAGGGGAGAGAATGGAAATGCATATTCTAAAAGGGAAAATTCCAGCTGCAAACCAAAATAACTAATCTTGCAAAATTGGGCCTAATCATTAAAAACTACCAATTGGACTTTTCAAGTTGGATGTCTCAGAAGCAGCTCAAACTCAACTTGCCCAAAACAGAATTCATTAGATTCCCCCCCCCCACATCTAATTCACCTCCCTTCCAAACTTCCCTATTTCTATTGAAGGAACCACCATTCTTCTAGTCTCCTAGGTTTGTAACTTTAGCATTATCCTGAACTGTTTACTCCACCTCACCCCATATTTCTACCACATCCCTTACAACCAAACCCTTCTTTCTACTTACACAACTGCCACCTTACTTTAAGACCTTATCACTTCTTGCCTAGATTATTCCAACAGCCTCCTACTTGGTCTCCAAGCTTCCAGTCTCTCCCCATTCCAGTCCATCATACACACTGCTGACAAAGTAATTTTCCTTAAAGTTTAGATCTGACCATCTCACTCCCCTATTCACTGAACTCTTAATGGTTTCCTATTGCCTTGGAAATCAATTGTAACCTCCCATGCTTAGCTTTGAAAGCCTTTTCACAACCTTGCCCCAAACTACATTTCCAGAATATTTAAATATCAAATATCCTCTTCTTCTCCTACACTGTGTGATTCAGCTCTTGGTTCCCCTCACATGCATTCCATCTCCCATCTCTATGCCTTTGCACTTGAAGTCCCCTATGGAATACACTTCTACCTCCCCTCCCCACCGAGAACCCCTCTCTTCCTTCAAGACCTAGCTCAAGTGCTACCTTCTATATGAAATTTTTCCTGCTTCCCCACAACTACAATGCCCTCCCTCTCAAAATATCTTATATTTGACTATTTGTTTTTAATTTGCATACATTTTCTATTTATGTCTTTGTTGTTTCCCCCATTAGAATGTAAACTCCTTGTGAACAGAGATTGTTTCATCCATTTTATTTGTATCCTCAATGTTTGGCATGTGGTAAATGCTTACTTAAACCTTGCTGATTGAGTTACTGATGAAAGGACGTGGGCAGAGAGGGAATATTTTGAATCATATTCATAGGTCAGTAGGAAAAAGAAGAGTCAAGAGGGGGAAGGGAGCACGTCAATAAAAAAGGAATGCAAAGAAATTAACAATTTAAGTAAAACCAAGGAATTTAGGGCAGGTAAATGGAAGCCAGTAAGAGTAGAAAAGTGGAGAGAGCCTGTAGGAATGGACAAGCATTAATATAGAATAGACAAAACTAATCACAGGAAAGGACAAAATAAAAAGTAATAAAAAGAAATACAAAAGAAATAAATGGATGAAAAAGCAAGCCTATCATGGCATTGAATGTGGATAGAATAAAAATGCATTCTTTAAAGATTTTAAAGATTAAGATTTAAAGATTAAGATTTTTAAAGATTAAAAATGCAGCAAACAAAAGGATGCAAATATGAAATTGGAACAAAATTACTGCACATTAGGAGATCCCCAAAAAGCAAAGGTCACAAACACACTATCAGACAAAGCAAAAATGAAAATCCATAATGTCAAGAGAGAGAAGTGAGGAAATTGTGTTACACTTAAAGGTATCACAGAAAATTAAATAATGTCAATACAAAATGTATCTATACTAAATGGCATGGTAACTAAATTCATAATTAACATAACATAATTAATAACATAATAACAATAACATAATTAACATAACATAAATTCATAGTAACTAAATTCAAAAGGTAAAGTTAATTGAATTGCAACAACAAAAAGACATAGATAACACAGTAAGTGCAGGAGATTTTAATGTTCCTCTCTCAGAGCTAGATAAATATAGAGAAAAGTAAAGAAAAAGGACTATACAGACCTAAACAAATTGTTGGAGAACATAGAATCAAAAGATTTATGACACCCTCAGAATGGGAACTTTAAAGATTATATATATATATATACACATCTACATAAGTATAATATGTAAATATATGTATATATGCATATATATGCATACATCTATACCACATGATAACTTTACAAAAATAGACCTTGTGCTAGAATACAAAAGAAAGTAAATATAAAAAGCAGAAATAAAAGATACTTCCTTTATAGACCATAGTACAATTGAATTAAAATATTAATAGTGGAAATACAAGCAAAAGGTACAGATGTAAATACAGACTTAATAGTGATAATTTGAATAATGTGCAAATGAAAGGCTGAATCATAGGAAAAACTGATAATTATGTGGAAGAGAATAATGTTAAATGAGTTAAAATTTAAAAATTTCTGGAATGCACCTAAAACAGCAGAAGAAAATGTACTTTCCTCCCTTGATTGCAGAGGTGGGGAACTATGGATGTGTACTACTTCGTATATTGTCAGAAGGAGTTGTATTGGTTGCTTTGAATGAACTTTTTTTTCTCTTTCAATCTTTGGTAACTGGTTAGGGAGGAGGAAAGGAAGGATATACTTAGAAACAAATGGAATGTAAAAATAAAAGGTATAAATCAAAGGAGAAAAAAAGCTATAAAAGGAGAAGAAACAGATTTGGGAAGAAAATAAGACCTGAAACGGATAGTGAGGGTAGTGTGATTCACAAAACCTCCAGTCCTCTGGAGGAAAGATGTTTATTGCTACACAACCCCTTCTAGGGAAACAAAGAGACTCAGAAGAGGAAAGAACTATGGTATCATAGCAAGCATTGGAGTGGTGAGAATTTCTGAATCACATATCTTAGAGGGAAGAGAAAGAGTTCTAGACAGCAAGGCATTGATGGATCTTGTATCCTTGACTGAAGAGAAGTTCCTGGATAATGATGTTTCTGGGAGAAGAAAAATTGAGGTCTGGGTTGAGTTCAAGCACAGGTTGGAGCCAATGAATAGATAAATATCTATTACATATATAGATAAGGAATAGAGCTTTGATGAAGACAAAACCTAGATTTTGCAATCCGTACTAGATAGAAACTCTGCAGATACAGAGGAAAGGAGATGACTTTCTAAAAGCAATCATTGCAGAGATGGAGTCAAGATGGTGGAGTAGAAACAGGACTTCCATGCGGCTCCCACTTCCACCTCCTCTAATTCACGTTAAAAAATGACTCTAGACAAACTTTGGAGCTACAGAACCCACAAAATGACAGAGAGAAGCTAACGTCCCACTGAAGACAGTCCAGTAGGCTGGCAGGAAAGGGCCATCACAATGCACTGGAAGCCGAGCCCAGGCCTGAGAGAGCCTGAGGTTTTAGCCTCAGGGTGGCCACAACCACCTGCAGGCTGGAGGGACTTTAGGTCACTAGTATTTGTGGTGGCTTCCAGAATTATCAATACATAGATGCTAAGGACAAAACGAGAGGTCAGTGGAGTTGGGAAGTGTGGTCCAGCCTTTAGCCCCAGGAGGGAGAAGCTGCTGAGGCACCACGGCCATGCAACCACTGCCATGTGGCAGCTTCACCTCCAGGTTTGCAGATTGTAGGGGGACCAAGCAACCAGTCTGAGGGGTAATTGCTCTTACTTTAACCTGCTTGGATCTGGATTTCTGTCTAGGGTGGAGGTCCTGGGGTACATGACCAGATTGCCAGAGCAAGTAACAGCTCCAGCATCTGAGAAAACGCCAGTGATTGGGACAAAGCTCCCCTGTCTGGTAGCAGAGTCCTACTATGGCAAAAAGATCAAAAGTCAAGTAATTGAGTGGCAACATGAGAAAGCAAAGGAAGCAAAGCAAGCAGAGCAATCCAACTTTACACTCCTATTTTGGGGACAAAAAGGATCAAATCATGGAACAGGAGGAAGATGATAAAGTCAGAACTCCTGCAACAACAGCTTCCAAGAAAAATAGGAGCTAGTTATTTCAAAATTTATTTTATTTTATTTATATAAATAAAATATATTATTTCAAAATCCAAGAAGGATTTTGAAAACAAAATATGAGAAGTGGAGGAAAATTGGGAAGAGAAATGAGAATGATGCAAGAAAATTATGAAATGAGAGTCAAAAACCTGACCAAAGAAAATAACAACTTAAAAAGTAGACTAACTCAGATGGCAAAAGAAGCTCAAAAAGGCAATGAGGAGAATAATGTCTTAAAAAGCCAAATTTGCCAGATGGAAAAAGAATCTCAAAAGCTCACTGAAGAGAATCATTCCTTCGGAATTAGACTGGAGCAAATGGAAGCTAGTGACCTTTTGAGAAATCAAGATACTATGAAACAGATCTAAACAAATGAAAAAGTAGAAGGCAATGTGAAATATCTCATTGGAAATACCACTGACCTGGAAAACAGATCCGGGAGAGATAATTTAAAAATTATTGGACTACCTGAAAGCCATGATCAAAAAAAGAACCTAGAAATCGTCCTTCAAGAAATTCTCAAGGAAAATTGCCCTGGTGTTTTAGAACCAGAGGGCAAAATAGAGGTTTAAAGCATCCACTAACCACCTCCTGAAAAAGATCCCAAAAGGAAAACTCCTAGGAATATTATAGCCAGGTTCCAGAATTCCCAGATCAAGGAGAAAATATTACAAGCAGCCAGGAAGAAAAAATTTGAATACTGTGGAAACACAATCAGGATAACACAGGATCTGGAAGCTTCTACACTGAGGGATCAAAGGGCCTGGAATATGACATTCTGGAGGTCAGAGGAGCTGGGATTAAAATCAAGAATCACCTACCCAGCAAAACTGAGTATTATGTTTCAGGGGAAAATATGGTCATTCAGTGGAATAGAGGACTTTCAAGCATTCTTGATGAAAAAAAAACAGAGTTGAATAGAAAATTTGACATTCATATACAAGAAGTAAGAGAAGCATGAGAAGGTAAATAGGGAAAATAAATCATAAGGAACTTATCAAAGTTGAACTATTTACATCCCTATATGGAAAAATGATAATGCTAACTTATGAAACTTTTCTCAGTATGAGAATAATTGAAGGGAATAGAAATGTATATATATATATATATGTCTATATAGGAGGACATATAGGTGTATGAATACATATGTGAATGTATGTACATATGTGTACAGGTATACATAGATAGAAGGCACAGAACCAATTTAATAGGAAGGGATGATACTTAAAAGGTGAAATTAAGAGGTGAGAGAGGAATATAATGAGAGGAGATGGGGAGAGACAGAATGGGGTAAATTATCTCATATAGCAGAGATAAGGTAAGATGGTTACAATGGAGGGGAAGAACAGGAAGGCAAAAAGTAATGTGTCAACTTTATTCTCATTGAATTTGGCTTAAGGAGGGAATGACATACACACTAAATAGGGTATCTCACCCTACAGGAGAGTAGGAGGGAAGGGGATGAGAGTGGGGTGATGGAAGCAAAGGCAGGCTGGGGGGAGAGAAGTTGGAAGCACCCACTTTTGAAAAGGGACAGGCTCAAAGTAGAGAATAGAACAAGTGGGAGGTGGGATAGGAGGGAGGGAAATATAGTCAGTCTTTTACAATATATCCACTATGGAAGTGTTTTGCATAGCCACACATGTACAACCTATGTTGAATTGCTTATCTTCCCAGTAAGGGTGGGTGGCAAGGGAGGAAGGCAATGAATCAGGAATTCAATGTTCTAAAATCAAATGTTTTAAAATATATTTATATACTATTATTAATATTATTTTACATGTGTAAGGGTTATGGGATTTAAAGATCTTCCATGCCCCATTGGACTTGCTGACATACCAGGAAGGGGCAGAG
>NW_027186258.1:11086-19980 GCF_028583685.1 Petaurus breviceps papuanus | reverse complement strand
AATGTAGGGGTGGAGCCAAGATGTTGGAGTAAAAGCATGAACTTGGCATCAGCTCCCTACTTCAATCACTTCCAATACATGTAAAAAAATGAATTGTAGAAGTTGAAAGAAGATCACCTAGTAAATTTATTTTCTTAATTAAGCCTTATCCCATGCCCCAACCCAGAGCTTCCTATAAATTAAGGGCTAGATGAGGGTGGGGCAGGGAGAGCAGCAGAAGACATGCATAAACCTGACTTTAAAAAGGCATTATTAAAAGACTTCCAAGCAGACAGTCAAGACGACATTATTACTGAGACAACTTGACTTGTACTTGAGCCAAATGCAGGGTGTCCCAAAAGTCTTAATGCAACGTCATACTGCAGTGAGACTTTTGGGACACAATATACTCATTTTTGTTTTTGTTTGTTTTCCCAGATGAATATCTGTGACTTCATCATTTCTGTTGGAAGTCACTATGTGGCATAGTGGATAGAGGGCTAGGTCCATAGTTTGGAAGACCTGAGTTCAAATATAGCCTCACACACTTCCTAGCTGTGTGTCCTTTGGCAAGTCATTTGATTTCTGTCTGCCTCAATTTTCTGTAAATTGAGTGATGTCACCTACCTCTTGGGCTTATATTGCAATAAAATGAGATATTCCTAAAGCATATCAAAAACCTTAAACTGCTATATAAATGCTAGCTTATTGTTGTTATTATTATCTCTCATGCATACTAAATCCTAATACATGACTAATGCTCTGTTTTCATTTTCATGACTGTTTTCTTGACCTGAAAGAGAAACCTGGTTGTAGGTACTTGGAAGATATCCCACCATGGAGCCAACAGATTCAACTTCAGTAGCATTGGCTTGGGTCTGAAGTAAAGTGACTTGGCTTACCACCACAAGGTTGCTTATAGAGGCTGCCTCTCACTAATCATCAGGGGGCAACTCTTTTATCAAGTAGGGCTTAATTGCAATTTGAAGATAGAAGCTGAAAAGATGATAAAAATCGCTCAATGTTAAGCACTATCTTCATCACAATCCTTTGAAGTAGATGATACAGGCAATGTTATATCACTACTGTACAGAAATGGAAAGAAAGTACAGAGAAAATAAGTAATGTGGCCAGGGCCATACAGTAGTTAATAAGAGGAGGAGTCAAAACTGGAACCCAGGCCCTCACACCTGGATTTGCAGCACAATTCTACAGCATGATCAGGACTGGTATGAGAGTGGAGATGGAGGTGGGTTTACACATAAAGTGAGAGACTGAGACAGAAACAAATGGAGATGGGCAAGGGATAGGGATAGAAAAAGAGAGAGATGGAGATAGGGATAAGAATGTAGATGTAAATGAAAAAGGAGATGGGGATGGGATGTGGATAGGATAAGGATGTGTTTGGAAATGGGGATGAGGAGGGGAATAAGGATAAAGAGAGCGAAGGAGCTATAGATAAAGAAAGATGGCAGTAGAGTCAAGGGCAGAAAAAAAACAGATTTTAGGATAGGTATGGACAAGGAAATAAGCATGTAGATGAGGATTAGGACAGCAATGGAGATGGAGATGGGAAGGGCAATGAAGGGAAAGAGAATGGGAATGAAAATGAGGATGGGAATAGGGACAGGTATAGGGATGGTGGTAGAGAAAGAGATAGAGGTAACAGAGATGGGCATAAGAATGGAGAAGGAGATGAGGATAGGCATAGGGATGGGGACAGGGAAGTAAATGAAGGTAGGAATAGGTATATAGAGAGGAAAGGAGCTCAACATGGGAATTGGAACAAAGAAAGAAAAAAATATAGAGTTAGATGTAAAGGTAAAGATAGAGATCTAGATATAAACAGAGACAGAGATAAGGATGCAAAGGAGAATAAGATAGAGATGGGAATAGGAAGAGGGAGACATACAGGGATAAAGATAGAAAGATAGAGATAAACACAGAGATGGGATGGGAACAGAGATTGGGGTTGGGATAAGGATAGGAATGGGGAAGGAGATGGGGACATGAATGGAGATTAGAACAGGGATGAGTATAGGATAGGGATAGAGATAGAAATAGAGGCAGAGATGGTATGGAAAAGAAGAAGAAATAAGAATGGGAATAGGGATAGAAATGGAGAAAGAGAGGGATGCAGATGGAGATGGTGAAGAAGATAAAAACAGAGATAAGGATAGGGATAAGGATGAAGATGGAGATGGAGAATGAGATGAGAGGTGAATAAGAATAGGGATGAGGACTGGAATGAGGAAATGGATAGAAATGAGGATGTGGTTGGAGGATGAGAATAGGGATAGAGATAGGAATAGGAATGGAGAGAAAGACACAGAGACAGAAATAGAGATAGGGATGGAGATGGAGAGGGTGAAGGAGAGGACAGGGGTGAGGATAAGGATGAGGAAGAAGATGAGGATGTGCATGACGATAGGGATGGGGACTTAGAAGAGAAGTGAATATGATTGAGGATGGGGATGAGGATAGAGATGGGAATGTGGCTGGGGATAGAGAATGAGTTTTTGTAGCTTTATACTCCTGTTATATACTCCTCATTTTTCAGTCATAACTAAAGCAGAGTAACCAGGACTTTTCTCCAGACTGCCAAAATTTAGAGGATGCCAATAACACTTGTATTTTTTTCAGCAAGTATGAACAAAAATTGAACTTAATATCTGACAGCTCAAATAATTAGTTAAAATATGAAACTATCATATAACCCTTGGCGGCCATACATTAGTTGCCCTGGTCCTTAGATCAGCCCTACTCTTCAATATCCTCCAAAGACCTTGAAGTGTCACTAAGATTTCTGCCCACAGGGGAGAAATGTCCTAGTATCTTGGTCTCCCCACAACAGGGAATTGTTGTAGGGTCTCTCTTCTGAATGGTTTGGCCCCAAAGTCCAAATTATCTGTAAGAATTTCCCTCCCACAAACACCTGCTTAACTGAATTTGTCTTAAAAGTTTGAGGCAAGTCTACCTTTTGTGGTGATTGTCCTGGGCACCAGAATTGCTAGTCAGGCTCTGCATATTTTGATTTGTATTACAATTATTTATATACATGTCTTACATGTCCGACTATATCATAAGTTCTCAAAGAACACAGGTCATTTCTTATTTGTCTTTGTTATCCCCATAACATACAAGGAATGAGTGAATGAAAAAGCATTTATGAGGCACTTACTTTGTGTACTTATACTGTGCTAGGCATTGAAGATATAAATACAGAAGCAAATACAATCCCTGACTTCAAGGAAGAAACAACACATCTAAAGGACTAGTGACCAAGAAGGAGTATTTTGGTTTGGAAATGTATGGATGGGGACAATGTGGAGTACACACAGGGGAATAGATGAGTATGCCCTTCCCAGTGGCAATCGCAGCTTTAGAACTGGAACTGGACATAAGTAGGGCAGCAAGACAGTCAGTGAGAAAATAGCCTGAGAGCAAAACGAAGTGTGACTGAGGCATATATTGGGCCATGTGAGACAATAACCAACCAGGCCACTGAGGGACTCAGAGTTGGAGTTCAAGAACTAAAAGTTATGTTCTACAAAATATCGTCTTCAGATCCGGTGGCAAGGAAGCCAGACAGGAAAAAGGTAAGAAAAATCAAAAACACCAATTACGGTGATTTGTACATAACACGCACTTAATAAAGGATGAATGAATATTCCTAAAGACCAATGAGATTCTGTACCAAAGGAAGGTCATTATGCTGACATCCAGAAATCTAAGAAATTCCCTCCCCAGTGTCCTCCAACTTAACCGTCCTGAAATTCCCAGTGTTGCCTGAACAGATAACCCCACAGAATTTTCCTTACCTAGACATTTTTTTTGAAGACTAAATAATGCCACAGATGGCATTGACCAAGGACAACTTGAGTCCAAAGGGAATTGCAACCTAATTAATAACCCAAATGGAAAAATTCACTTTGCTGCTATTGGGCCATTTGCTGATCAGAGGTTTTAAAAATATTGCATCCCTTCCATCATTCAAAATTCACAAGCCAGGGGCAGCTAGGTGGCCCACTAAATAGAGCACCAGCTCTGGACTCAGGAGAACCTGAGTTCAAATCTGACCTCAGACAATTAACACAAAAAAGTAGCCATGTGACCTTGGGCAAGTTACTTAACCCCAACTGCCCTACCTTCCCTCCTTCAAAAAGCAAAAAAAAAAAAAGAATAAAATTCACAAGCCATGAGCCATAAATGTAAAAATAATAAACTGTTCTCTTTTTACAATAGGTGACTTCCTACAAAATAAGCACTTCTTTCTTTCTGAGCTTCAGTTTCCTACTTTGAAAAAATGAAAGTGTTGGATTCCATGAATTGTAAGGTCCTGTCCAGTGCTTCCAATCTGTGTTCTATAGTTCAAGGTTCATTCTATATTAAACATTCTGTGACTTTATGATCACAGAGTTACTATCATATTTTCCTATGACATATTTTCAACTAGTAGATGATGTTTAAATATTTCCTTTAAAATATCCTCTTTTTAATATACTAAAAGGGATATTATATCATATACATTCATGGAAAAATTATAGAATAGGAGTGATTATGTTTAATTTTTTTGTTTTGCTTTTTGAAGAGGGGAAGGCAGGGCAATTGGTGTTAAGTGACTTGTCCAAGGTCACATGGCTAGTACGTGTTAAATGTCTGAAGATGGATTTGAACTCAGGTCCTCCTGACACCAGGGCTGGTGCGTATACACTGTGCCACCTAGCTGCCCCAATTATTTTGATATTTTATTACAATTGTTTAAAAGGTAAAACAGACATTCCAAACCTCCTAAATATATGGCACCTGAGTGAGTTCTTAATCAATGCTGTCAGTCAGGATTGAACCAAGATGTGTTAATGATTATGAGCAATTGACAGGAATCAAATGAGAAAATTCTCTTGGGAAAAGAGGATGTGGTCCAAATTAGTCTAGGAAAGAAAGCAAGTGGTATGTCAGGTCAAACCATAGTTCAAGGGGTAACTAAAACCAAGTGTAGGTAGGAGTTGGAAAAATTTAAGGAAAGGGACCCAGAGATGGGGAAGTCAACATGGAGAAGGTCAGGAAAATGCAAAACAATGGAATGGTAAGCATTAGTTAAAATGATGCTATCTCACGTGATGCCTCTGCCTGAAAAAACCCTTTTAATGTTAACTATGCCCCCTTACCCACTATAAGTTTCTCAGATACTATGGTCCTAGACATCATCACTTCCCCTAAATTATAATAATACCAACAGCTCTGTAAATTAAATGCTATTGTTGTTCCTTTTTACAGATGGGGAAAACAAGGTTGATTGATTAAGTGGCTTAGTCAGAGCTACACAGCTAGAAAGGCAGGTTTGAACTCAGATCTTCCTAATTCCAAATCTGTAGAACACCTTTCCACAGTGTGTTGGAATAGTATTCTCAGAAGTCTTCTATCAACTCTGGGGCTTCCACGTAGCTTTCTGGTTCATGTGGTTTCTCCGTAGATCCATAACCCTGATAATATTACTAGATATTAGAGATGGCCATGTGACCTTGGTGATTCTAAGATCTCCTAGATCTATGAGCACATGGTACGACTGCAGTGTTTCATGAGTCCATGAATTTGTCATTTCAAGACATGATAGACAGATTGGTGGATGGGGGCAGACTTATGAGTTGATATCTTATCTACTGCCAAAATCCTGTTCAATAAATCAATAAGTAATAAGTAATATTTATTCAGCATCTACTATGTGCCAAGCACTGTGCTAAGTGCTGAGGATAAAAAAAGATGCAAAAGATAGTACTTGCCCTCAAGGAGTTCAAATTTAATGAGGATCCCTACATCCACCACCAGCTATTTGCTAAATTGTACACACACCATTTTGAGAAAGTGGGGATGATTTCCTTGGTCACTCAACAGGTCATTAAAGTGTCTATAGAAATCCATATAAAAGAGGAATCTGTTCCACAATAAAGAACTCCTGTTTATAACTTAAAAAATAAATATATAGGGCATCTAGGTGGCACAGTGGACAGAGGAGTGACCTTGGAGCTACAGGGACCTGAGTTCAAATCCGACCTCAGACACTTGATACATACTAGTTGTGTGACCCTGGACAAGTCACTTAACCATCAATTGCCTTGTCAAACACACAAACACACACACACGCACACACAAACATCTCCTTGGCTTTATGGGATACTTCTGCCATTTCATCCTTCTTTTTTCTGATTTGATAGCAGTTCTCATAGATCTGCTGAAGTTCCATGCCTCCCCCAACATTTTCTGGCAGATACCAGAAATAAAGGACATATTGAATATCTTCAAGAATTGGTTACTTTGATCCCCCATCTTGGTATAACTGGACCACGGGAACAGTTCATCATAGAGACTGATAGATAGATAGAACACTGTGATAGGGACCACTCTCTGACAGACCAGACAGTCCACTCTCCTACATCCCCCAGTTCTGTAGGTACCTCTCCCACATCTGAAAGATGAACTCTGTTTCTATTCTGTATATACTCACATATGAACATGTTGCCTCCCCCTTTAGAACCTTTAGTTCCTTGAGGGCAAGAACTATTTTACTTTTGTCTTTGTATCCCCAGCACTCAACACAATTCCTAGCACATGGTAAACAATAAATGTTGGTTAATTGATTGAATCTAGGAGGAGTTGAGTAAATTCAAAACTTAACAACTGAGATAATAAGGAAGCAAGCCAAGTACACCGCCATTGTCCACATTGGCCAAAAGAATCTAGAGAAGTTTCAAACTGTCAGGTAATTCAATTGTCATCAGACTCTAAGTCTTATTTTTGAATAGATTCAACTTAGTAATCATCTAAAGTACCAGATATTGTCTTCTTTAGGCAGAGACATTGTCATAAAGACTTGAATTTGGGTACTTAATAGATCAATCACTCTGATAGGCATTTCTATAGATTATAAACACTGGATCATTAAATATTAACCAAAACCATTTAAGTTAATCCATTAGCAGCAGGAGGAGACCTATAATTTGGCCTAGCTGTTTGCTCTTCACATAAGTACAATGCCTATACCCTAGGAGATACTGGTTTTGGATAGGTTCCTGGACCTCTATTCACATTTGTATGTCTTTACTGGAAAAGCTCAATGGATAGGGCTCCATTCCCCATCCTCCACAAGAAACCAGCAACTGGTAAATTTGGTCTATTCAAGACCTTACAAATGGTCGCCCATGATTTCTAGTGTTTGTAATCACAGCGTGATGTTGTTGATCAGTATATCTAATCAGGTAAAGTCTATTGTTGAGCCAAGGCTGGAGTGACTGAGTCTGTACCATTTTTAGAGCACTTGACGATTCCCTTCTAATCTTAGATAGTAGTAAAATTAGTTTTCATCTGAATTCTGTCCCTATCCCAGAGGTATGATGCCACTTTGGTTGTGGCAGACAGCTGGACCAAGATGATTAATTTCCTTCTCTGGTGGGATATCCCACCACAGCCAAAATTAGCCACCTGCTGTTGATGGAATATTTCCACTAATACAGTCTTTGCCCTCATATCACCCCTGATTGGAATCTCAGTTTCAGATTTTACCAGCCAGTAAAAAATCATCTATCAATTTCATCAATCTCAATCCAATAAGCAAAGAGAATTGATGAACCCAATTCTGCAAGGAATGCAAATATCTACAGCAAATGGAGCAATTTGGGGGGAATCAAGTTAAGTGGGACAAACAATCCCTTGCATTACTGGCTTCATGATTTGGTATGTACTTTTCTGGCTGTGGATCCCTACACCAAGATCCAAGCTAAGTGTTTATCTCAGTCCCTTGGATTCACTATTTCCTAAGTTTCATAGTTTATAATCTTTCTTCTCCAAACTTAGGTCCTGCCTCCTCATGCCAGATGAAGACTCCTTTCCCCTTCCTTGTACGCTTAATGAAGCATTAGAATATGTCAACCCTGCCTTTGCAGAGCATAACAGAGATAAAAATAGCAAACAGTCCAAAGGACTGATCATTTTATTGATGAGAAAGAAGTCTATCCTGTGATCTCCCTCTTTTTTTTGCTTTTTGGAGGGCAATTGGGGTTAAGTGACTTATCCAAGGTCACATGGCTAGATTTTGTGTTAAGTGTCTGAGGCCAGATTTGAACTCAGGTCCTCCTGACTCCAGGGCCGGTGCTCTTTTCACTGTGCCACCTAGCCATCCCATGATCTCCCTAGAACCATAGATATATAAGTATGTAGGTGTTAAATAAGGTCTATGGGTTTCAGAACAATGGTCAGACCTGATGGCTATGTCTGAGAATTGCTCTTGTAGTTAATTTCACATTTGTATATTATGTTGTCTACCAATATGGGACACTGCAGTTCAGCCTTGGCAGCTTCTAACTCATGTAGTTAGTTCATGACCACAGAACTATGCAAGTCATCAAACAAAGAAACTTAAGAAAGATAAATCAACAATTATGAAAAGACCAAGAAGCTATATCAATGTTTACATGATGTAAGGAGAAGACAAGTCTACTGACTTTTTAAAAACCTCACCTTATCTGAGGGCAAATGAGGAACAAAGAAAGATTTATAGGCAAGGTTCTTAAAGGGTGATTAAATAAAAGTACCCTAGAGATGAAGAAAATACGGGGGGGGGGGCGAAGAACTGAATTAATGTTTCTTGGTCTGGGGTGTCACTGTGAATATTATTCATAGAGGTGAGAAGGTGGAAATAGGTCAAGAATGATTCTGAGCCACACTCACATCTAGGATGGGCCAAGGAGGAAGCAAGGGCTTTTAGAGGGTCAGGGAGAGAACCAAACAGCACATAAGGACAAAATCCATAAAAAAGGATCAGATGAGAGAAAGAAAGAGGGGGAGAGAGAAAGAGAGAGGGAGGGAGAGGAAGATGGAGAGAGAGAGAGAGAGAGAGAGAGAGAGAGAGAGAGAGAGAGAGA
>NW_027186258.1:0-10986 GCF_028583685.1 Petaurus breviceps papuanus | reverse complement strand
GAGAGAGAGAGAGAGAGAGAGAGAGAGAGAAAGGAAGGGAAGGAGAGAGGGAGGGAAAGAGGGAGGGAGGGAGAGAGGGAGAAGGAGAATAACAATTAAAAAAGAATCAAGGAATCTAGGCATCTAGGCTCTGACTAGGCGATGGAGGGAGAGGGAGGAGTCTATAATAGTGGATTTAATGAAAATAAGACAAAGCTCAGTGGCCTACTACTGTTTTAGCAGAAAAAAAATAGCATAATTTTATGGAGGGAAACACAAACAACAATTTAACCTTGAATGTTAAAAAGACTAAACTTGCTCATAAAATTTAAGCCAGTATAAAACCCAACAATTTGCTGCACAAAAGAAACAAATAAAACATATGTAGAGAGTTAAAAGTAGGGACTATAAAAATTGACTATATTTCAGGCAGCTCCATAAAAGCAGGACTTTCAATACTGATTTCAAAGTAATAACTGGTACTATCAAGAGTATAAATACATCAAACTGGAAAGCACCATAGATAATAAAATAATATCAACTATAAATATATATATATACATATACATATGTATTAAGTGTTACAGCTTCTAAGTACCTAAAAGAAAAGCTAACTGAAAAGCAAATAGAGCTTGATCATAAAATAATAACTGTAGGTGATATTCATGTACCTCTTTCAGAACTTGACAAATTTAACAGAAAGATAAACAAAAAGGAAATTGTGGATCTAAACAGAATATTGGGGGGGAAATAAATTTCATAGTCCTGTGGCAAGTAATTAATGGTGTATACAGAACTAAGGTAGTGTAGGAAAAAGAAAATTAAAAGTAAATAGGAATGCAGGATTCAAATCCTGCCACTGATACACACTAGCTGGGCAAACCCCTTCATGACTACATGCTTCAGACAACTGCCTAGGAATCACCTACTAAGTCACAGATGGGTTGTGGTCTCTAATGGTTGAGGTAGTTCCCAAACTGTAAATTTATCACACTGATAAAAACTAATAGTTTTCACAAATTTTAAACATCTAAATCTGGATGGCCTATAGACATATGAACTCAACATGCCCAAAAGGGAATTCATTATCTTTTCACAAAAAAAATTTTTTTTAAATAAACCTTCCCCTTTTCTAACTTTCTTCTTAAGGTTAAAGGTAATACCAACTTCCTAGTCATTTGGATTTAAAACTTAAGTATCATCCCCAACTTCTCTCTCTCTCATCCCCATATCTAATCTGTTACCATTTGCTGTCATTTTTATCTTGATAACATTTCTCTCCTTTATATGCTTCCCCATCTCTTCTGACACTGCCACCATCATGGTTCAGTACTTCATCCAACTTGTATCTGAACTAATACAATTGCCTGCTGGTTGGTTTCCCTGCCAGTTTCAAGGTCTTTCCCCACTCTAGTCAGTCCTCTACTCAGCTGTCATATTGATCTTCCTAAAATGCAGACCTGGCCATATCAATCCCTATTCAATAAACTCCAGTGGTTTCCTACTATACTCAGGATCAAATTAAAATCCTCTGTTGGCTTTCAGAGTCTTTCAGAACCTGGCACCCTCCAGTCTTTCTAGCCTTCTTATACCTTTACTCCCTTTCATGTATTCCACAATCCAGTAACACTGGCCTCCTTGTCATTCTTCCCACAAAATATTGTCTTTTGGGTTCTCCTTGGTGCCTTTTCTCTGAGATTATATAAAATATAAATTATATAAAATATAAATCTCCAAGATTATACCTAATTTATCATATATATATATATATAATCTTGTTTTTACATAGTTATTCTCATGTTATCTCCCCCATTAGACTGTAAACTCCTCAAGAGCAGGGACTCTTTGTTTTTGCCGTTCTTTGTATTCCCAGCACTTAGCAAAGTGTCTGACACATAATAAGTCAGTTAACTAACTAGTTGACTGACTGATAAATTTTGAAATATAAACATTTTTCAGCATTAGATGGTACTTTTACAAAATATGTGCTAGGGCAGAAATATATCATAAACACAGTATACCCTTTGCAGACCATAAGGGAATTTTAAGAAGCAATAGGGGAAATATGAACAAAACATACAAACCTAGGCAGACACTAAGCAACAATATCCTAAACAACTGCTCTAATTAAAAAATCATAGAAGCAAGTAAAATAATATTGGAGATAAAAGGAATGACACAATATAACAAAATATATGGGTCACAACTAAAGCAGTCTTTGTAGGAAAATTTCTCTCTCTAAAAAAATAAACAAAAGGAACTAATAAATAAAGTATACACTTCTTAGAAACTGAAAAATCAACAAATTTATCCCTAAAAACACTGAAAAGAAATTTTGAAAATAAGTAGAGAAATAAATAAAATTATAGCAAAAAAACCTAATGAACCGATAAAACAAAGACAAATGAAATTGATAAACATTAGTTAACAAACAGAAAAGAAAGAGGAAAACCAAATTGCCAGAATAAAAACAATGAGAACACTGAATTCGCAACAAATAGAGAAAATAGGTTTCAGAAACTGCTATATAAAATTACATACTCCGATTTTGAAGGTAATAGATGGATATCTACAAAAATACAAAATACATTTAACAAAACAGGAAATAGAGATCCTAGAACTCAATTTCAGAAAATGAAATTGAGCAAGCCATAAATGAATTCCCCCCAAAAAACCTCCTAGACCAAACGGATTTACAAGTAAACTCCGTTAAACATTTAAAGATCAATCCCAATGCTACATAAAGTGTTCTCAGAATATGAGAAAAAGGGCTATCAAATTCTTTAATGATATAAATATGGTTCTTATACGCAAACCAGGAAAGGATTAAGTAAATCAATCATCAAGCTCCTTCATGGGTCGGGCACTGACTAGATATTGAAAATTCAAATACAAAAGTGAGATTGCCTCTTTCTTCAGTGATTTTACATTCTCCTGGGGGAGAGGAGAGGTAGAGTTACAAGATGTTCACAAATAAATAAATGCAGAATATAGACAAAATAAATTCAAAGTGATTGAATAGGGACATTAACAACCAAGAGAATCAAGAACAGCCTCTGGAACTTGAACTTTGGAGAAAATGAGGAGTTTCAAGAGGCAAGCTGGGAAATTTCAGGCATAGTAGAGAGCCTGTGCAAAGGCAAAGAGGCAGGAGAAGTAATTTTTCATACATGGAACACAAATAGTCCTGTTTGGCTGGAAGGTAGAGTGAGAAAGTGGGAGAAGGGTATAATCAGCCTAAAAAGATTGGCTGGATCCAAATTGTGAAGGGCTTTAAATGCCAAAGAGAGGAATGTGTATTCTATCTTCCAAGCAATGGGGAAGCACTCACAGAAGCAGAGAAAGAGAACTACATACAGGACGGTATCACTCTATAATATCAATGCAAAAATTTTAAATAAAATTTTAGCAAAGAGGCTACAGCAATATATACAAAAAATTCATTATCATCAAGCTAAATTTGTACCGGGAGTACAAGGATAGTTCACTATTAGGAAAAACAATTAGCATAATTAAGCCTATAAATAATAAAATAACAAAAGCATGTAATTATATCTATAGATGCAGAAAAAATGTTTGATGAAATGCAGCACCAGTTTATTTTAAAAGTATCAAAAGAAAGAAACAAAGAAAGCATAGGAATAAGAGAGTTTTTCCTTAACATTATCAAAAGCATTTATCTAAAAGGTACCATTGTTTGTCATAGAAAACCACTGAAAATTTTTCCAGGAAGATCAGGAGTGGCAAAAGGATACCTTTACCCCCACTAGTATTTGACCTCCTGCCAGAAATTCTAGATATATCAATATTAATATAACAGAAAAAAGAAATTAAGGAAATAAGCAGTAGCAAAATGGGAACAAAAAATATTCTTCTTTCCAGGTAGTTAATTTAGAAAACCCTGGAGTACTGATTTTTAAAACTTTTTATTTGAAACAACTGAATCAACAGCTTTAGCAAAGTTTGTTGTTATTCAAACATTTCAGTCACAACCATCTCTTCGTGATCTATTTTGGGGTTTTCTTGGCAAAGATACTAGAATGGTTTGTCATTTCCTTCTCTAGTTCATTTTACAGATGAAGAAACTGAGGCAAATGGGGTTAAATGATTTGCTCAGGGTCACACAGCCAGTAAACATGAGACCAGATTTAAACTCATGTAGATGAGTCTTCCTGATTTCAAATAGTAGGATACAAAATAAAACCACAAAATCACCAGCATTTCTGAATACTATTAACAAAAGCCAAGAGAAAAAGATAGAAAATATTTCATTTAAAATAACTACAAAATGAACAAAAATATCTGGGCCTAACTCACCAAAATGCATACACGAGTTACATAAAGACTACCACAAAATACAGTTTAAAAAAAAAGTAAGCAATTGAATAACTATTAAATGTTTATGGTTGGATTGCCCCAATATAATAAAAACAAGGATACTATTTAATCTGTTTTAGTTCTATACTAATCATATTACTTCATAGAATTAAACAAAATAACCTCAGAATTCATGTGAAGGTCAAGAATTTGTGGGGAAATAATAAAGAAAGTAATTAGCACAAGCAAATCAATAGGCTCATGCTTTGGGTCTGGCTGGAGTTGTAGTAAGTACCTACACTACAAGACTGAGCCTAAACCCACGGTTAACTCACCAGAAACAGGAGATGCTGATTTTGCCATCATGCAAAGGAAGAAAAGTAACTAGTCATTGGGCTGAAGAAAGTACAATGATAAATCTGGTCAGAAGAGAAAGACATTCCATATCTGAAGGAAAGGGATCAAAAATGCAGCTGAGGTTAGTCCTTTCCACCCAAAGTTTACTTTTGGCAGACACTGGAACAGGCCCTTCTACTCACATCCTTGAGGAAAAGCTGAAGGCACCAGGAGATCTATGCAGCAATAGAAGAGAACAAAATATTCAGGTCAAAAAGCCTGAATAAAAACCTAGCTCAAAAATCAATAAACCAGCATAGAGGTTCATAAAGATTCAAGGAAACCTCAAAGGCCAAGTTCCAATGAATGAATGGACAAAAAAAGCATTTACTATGTGTCAAGCATTGTGCTAAGCACTAAGGATAAAATGAAAAGTATAGGGAAAAAAACATTAACTCTGCTCTCAAGGAGCTCTACATTGAAAGGAGACAAAATTTAAAACAAACAACAACAGCAATAAACTATGTACCTGCAAGATATATACAGAATAGATTGTTGAGAGAGAAAAACACCTACATAAATCTCCTAAACATGAAGTGGTTAAATTTAATAGTTTAAATAACAAACAATAAACTTTGCAAGCAGGCTAACTATTGAGTTCCAAGTAATCAGGGGAGAGAATGGAAATGCATATTCTAAAAGGGAAAATTCCAGCTGCAAACCAAAATAACTAATCTTGCAAAATTGGGCCTAATCATTAAAAACTACCAATTGAACTTTTCAAGTTGGATGTCTCAGAAGCAGCTCAAACTCAACTTGCCCAAAACAGAATTCATTAGATTCCCCCCCCCCCACATCTAATTCACCTCCCTTCCAAACTTCCCTATTTCTATTGAAGGAACCACCATTCTTCTAGTCTCCTAGGTTTGTAACTTTAGCATTATCCTGAACTGTTTACTCCACCTCACCCCATATTTCTACCACATCCCTTACAACCAAACCCTTCTTTCTACTTACACAACTGCCACCTTACTTTAAGACCTTATCACTTCTTGCCTAGATTATTCCAACAGCCTCCTACTTGGTCTCCAAGCTTCCAGTCTCTCCCCATTCCAGTCCATCATACACACTGCTGACAAAGTAATTTTCCTTAAAGTTTAGATCTGACCATCTCACTCCCCTATTCACTGAACTCTTAATGGTTTCCTATTGCCTTGGAAATCAATTGTAACCTCCCATGCTTAGCTTTGAAAGCCTTTTCACAACCTTGCCCCAAACTACATTTCCAGAATATTTAAATATCAAATATCCTCTTCTTCTCCTACACTGTGTGATTCAGCTCTTGGTTCCCCTCACATGCATTCCATCTCCCATCTCTATGCCTTTGCACTTGAAGTCCCCTATGGAATACACTTCTACCTCCCCTCCCCACCGAGAACCCCTCTCTTCCTTCAAGACCTAGCTCAAGTGCTACCTTCTATATGAAATTTTTCCTGCTTCCCCACAACTACAATGCCCTCCCTCTCAAAATATCTTATATTTGACTATTTGTTTTTAATTTGCATACATTTTCTATTTATGTCTTTGTTGTTTCCCCCATTAGAATGTAAACTCCTTGTGAACAGAGATTGTTTCATTCATTTTATTTGTATCCTCAATGTTTGGCATGTGGTAAATGCTTACTTAAACCTTGCTGATTGAGTTACTGATGAAAGGACGTGGGCAGACAGGGAATATTTTGAACCATATTCATAGGTCAGTAGGAAAAAGAAGAGTCAAGAGGGGGAAGGGAGCACGTCAATAAAAAAGGAATGCAAAGAAATTAACAATTTAAGTAAAACCAAGGAATTTAGGGCAGGTAAATGGAAGCCAGTAAGAGTAGAAAAGTGGAGAGAGCCTGTAGGAATGGACAAGCATTAATATAGAATAGACAAAACTAATCACAGGAAAGGACAAAATAAAAAGTAATAAAAAGAAATACAAAAGAAATAAATGGATGAAAAAGCAAGCCTATCATGGCATTGAATGTGGATAGAATAAAAATGCATTCTTTAAAGATTTTAAAGATTAAGATTTAAAGATTAAGATTTTTAAAGATTAAAAATGCAGCAAACAAAAGGATGCAAATATGAAATTGGAACAAAATTACTGCACATTAGGAGATCCCCAAAAAGCAAAGGTCACAAACACACTATCAGACAAAGCAAAAATGAAAATCCATAATGTCAAGAGAGAGAAGTGAGGAAATTGTGTTACACTTAAAGGTATCACAGAAAATTAAATAATGTCAATACAAAATGTATCTATACTAAATGGCATGGTAACTAAATTCATAATTAACATAACATAATTAATAACATAATTAACATAACATAAATTCATAGTAACTAAATTCAAAAGGTAAAGTTAATTGAATTGCAACAACAAAAAGACATAGATAACACAGTAAGTGCAGGAGATTTTAATGTTCCTCTCTCAGAGCTAGATAAATGTAGAGAAAAGTAAAGAAAAAGGACTATATAGACCTAAACAAATTGTTGGAGAACATAGAATCAAAAGATTTATGATACCCTCAGAATGGGAACTTTAAAGATTATATATAGATATACACATCTACATAAGTATAATATGTAAATATATGTATATATGCATATATATGCATACATCTATACCACATGATAACTTTACAAAAATAGACCTTGTGCTAGAATACAAAAGAAAGTAAATATAAAAAGCAGAAATAAAAGATACTTCCTTTATAGACCATAGTACAATTGAATTAAAATATTAATAGAGGAAATACAAGCAAAAGGTACAGATGTAAATACAGACTTAATAGTGATAATTTGAATAATGTGCAAATGAAAGGCTGAATCATAGGAAAAACTGATAATTATGTGAAAGAGAATAATGTAAGTGAGTTAAAATTTAAAAATTTCTGGAATGCACCTAAAATAGCAGAAGAAAATGTACTTTCCTCCCTTGATTGCAGAGGTGGGGAATTATGGATGTGTACTACTTCGTATATTGTCAGAAGGAGTTGTATTGGTTGCTTTGAATGAACTTTTTTTTCTCTTTCAATCTTTGGTAACTGGTTAGGGAGGAGGAAAGGAAGGATATACTTAGAAACAAATGGAATGTAAAAATAAAAGGTATAAATCAAAGGAGAAAAAAAGCTATAAAAGGAGAAGAAACAGATTTGGGAGGAAAATAAGACCTGAAACGGACAGTGAGGGTAGTGTGATTCACAAAAACTCCAGTCCTCTGGAGGAAAGATGTTTATTGCCACACAACCCCTTCTAGGGAAACAAAGAGACTCAGAAGAGGAAAGAACTATGGTATCATAGCAAGCATTGGAGTGGTGAGAATTTCTGAATCACATATCTTAGAGGGAAGAGAAAGAGTTCTAGACAGCAAGGCATTGATGGATCTTGTATCCTTGACTGAAGAGAAGTTCCTGGATAATGATGTTTCTGGGAGAAGAAAAATTGAGGTCTGGGTTGAGTTCAAGCACAGATTGGAGCCAATGAATAGATAAATATCTATTACATATATAGATAAGGAATAGAGCTTTGATGAAGACAAAACCTAGATTTTGCAATCCGTACTAGATAGAAACTCTGCAGATACAGAGGAAAGGAGATGACTTTCTAAAAGCAATCATTGCAGAGATGGAGTCAAGATGGTGGAGTAGAAACAGGACTTCCATGCGGCTCCCACTTCCACCTCCTCTAATTCACGTTAAAAAATGACTCTAGACAAACTTTGGAGCTACAGAACCCACAAAATGACAGAGAGAAGCTAACGTCCCACTGAAGACAGTCCAGTAGGCTGGCAAGAAAGGGCCATCACAATGCACTGGAAGCCGAGCCCAGGCCCGAGAGAGCCTGAGGTTTTAGCCTCAGGGTGGCCACAACCACCTGCAGGCTGGAGGGACTTTAGATCACTAGTATTTGTGGTGGCTTCCAGAATTATCAATACATAGATGCTAAGGACAAAACGAGAGGTCAGTGGAGTTGGGAAGTGTGGTCCAGCCTTTAGCCCCAGGAGGGAGAAGCTGCTGAGGCACCACGGCCATGCAACCACTGCCATGTGGCAGCTTCACCTCCAGGTTTGCAGATTGTAGGGGGACCGAGCAACCAGTCTGAGGGGTAATTGCTCTTACTTTAACCTGCTTGGATCTGGATTTCTGTCTAGGGTGAAGGTCCTGGGGTACATGACCAGATTGCCAGAGCAAGTAACAGCTCCAGCATCTGAGAAAACGCCAGTGATTGGGACAAAGCTCCCCTGTCTGGTAGCAGAGTCCTACTATGGCAAAAAGATCAAAAGTCAAGTAATTGAGTGGCAACATGAGCAAGCAAAGGAAGCAAAGCAAGCAGAGCAATCCAACTTTACACTCCTATTTTGGGGACAAAAAGGATCAAATCATGGAACAGGAGGAAGATGATAAAGTCAGAACTCCTGCAACAACAGCTTCCAAGAAAAATAGGAGCTAGTTATTTCAAAATTTATTTTATTTTATTTATATAAATAAAATATATTATTTCAAAATCCAAGAAGGATTTTGAAAACAAAATATGAGAAATGGAGGAAAATTGGGAAGAGAAATGAGAATGATGCAAGAAAATTATGAAATGAGAGTCAAAAACCTGACCGAAGAAAATAACAACTTAAAAAGTAGACTAACTCAGATGGCAAAAGAAGCTCAAAAAGGCAATGAGGAGAATAATGTCTTAAAAAGCCAAATTTGCCAGATGGAAAAAGAATCTCAAAAGCTCACTGAAGAGAATCATTCCTTCAGAATTAGATTGGAGCAAATGGAAGCTAGTGACCTTTTGAGAAATCAAGATACTATGAAACAGATCTAAACAAATGAAAAAGTAGAAGGCAATGTGAAATATCTCATTGGAAATACCACTGACCTGGAAAACAGATCCAGGAGAGATAATTTAAAAATTATTGGACTACCTGAAAGCCATGATCAAAAAAAGAACCTAGAAATCGTCCTTCAAGAAATTCTCAAGGAAAATTGCCCTGGTGTTTTAGAACCAGAGGGCAAAATAGAGGTTTAAAGCATCCACTAACCACCTCCTGAAAAAGATCCCAAAAGGAAAACTCCTAGGAATATTATAGCCAGGTTCCAGAATTCCCAGATCAAGGAGAAAATATTACAAGCAGCCAGGAAGAAAAAATTTGAATACTGTGGAAACACAATCAGGATAACACAGGATCTGGAAGCTTCTACACTGAGGGATCAAAGGGCCTGGAATATGACATTCTGGAGGTCAGAGGAGCTGGGATTAAAATCAAGAATCACCTACCCAGCAAAACTGAGTATTATGTTTCAGGGGAAAATATGGTCATTCAGTGGAATAGAGGACTTTCAAGCATTCTTGATGAAAAAAAAACAGAGTTGAATAGAAAATTTGACATTCAGATACAAGAAGTAAGAGAAGCGTGAGAAGGTAAATAGGGAAAATAAATCATAAGGAACTTATCAAAGTTGAACTATTTACATCCCTATATGGAAAAATGATAATGCTAACTTATGAAACTTTTCTCAGTATGAGAATAATTGAAGGGAATAGAAATGTATATATATATATATATGTCTATATAGGAGGACATATAGGTGTATGAATACATATGTGAACGTATGTACATATGTGTACAGGTATACATAGATAGAAGGCACAGAACCAATTTAATAGGAAGGGATGATACTTAAAAGGTGAAATTAAGAGGTGAGAGAGGAATATAATGAGAGGAGATGGGGAGAGACAGAATGGGGTAAATTATCTCATATAGCAGAGATAAGGTAAGATGGTTACAATGGAGGGGAAGAACAGGAAGGCAAAAAGTAATGTGTCAACTTTATTCTCATTGAATTTGGCTTAAGGAGGGAATGACATACACACTAAATAGGGTATCTCACCCTACAGGAGAGTAGGAGGGAAGGGGATGAGAGTGGGGTGATGGAAGCAAAGGCAGGCTGGGGGGAGAGAAGTTGGAAGCACCCACTTTTGAAAAGGGACAGGCTCAAAGTAGAGAATAGAACAAGTGGGAGGTGGGATAGGAGGGAGGGAAATATAGTCAGTCTTTTACAATATATCCACTACGGAAGTGTTTTGCATAGCCACACATGTACAACCTATGTTGAATTGCTTATCTTCCCAGTAAGGGTGGGTGGCAAGGGAGGAAGGCAATGAATCAGGAATTCAATGTTCTAAAATCAAATGTTTTAAAATATATTTATATACTATTATTAATATTATTTTACATGTGTAAGGGTTATGGGATTTAAAGATCTTCCATGCCCCATTGGACTTGCTGACATACCAGGAAGGGGCAGAG
>NW_027186257.1:9684-10896 GCF_028583685.1 Petaurus breviceps papuanus | reverse complement strand
ACACACACACACACACACACACACACACAGAGCTGGGGGAGGTACACAGCATTGGGGCATGACAGAGAAGTTGAAAGGAGTACACTCAGGCTGGCCTGGGCATACTCATGAAAAAAGGAGGCACCAGGAAAGTGCCTTAGGGGAAAATGCTCCTGCTGAGGTGTGTGTCCTAAAGGTACTGTGAACTTGCAGGATGAAAGGCTCCTGGGTGGGGCATGTTAGAGAAGTTCAGAGAAGTAGGAAAATAGCTGAAAAGACTGATGATCTGCATGGAAGGAATTTCCTCAAAAGGAGTTCTCTGCTGCAGGAAGGGGAGCATCAAACGAAACAAGACATTTCCTATTTTCCTACTCCTCTGAACTTCTCTAACATGCCCCACCCAGGAGCCTTCCATCCTGCAAGCTGACAGTCACACAGGTAGGGAATTGCAGAGCTCAGGTTCAAAGACAGAGCCAGCTGGTAGCTCTTCGTGACACAAGTCTCTCCCCACTCCAGTCCATTCTCCATAAAGTGATGGTTGGACCACATGAATTTACTCCCCACCCACCCCCACCCCAAATCAATAAACTCCACCCTCCATGGTCAGAATCTTCTACTTGGCATTCAAAACCCTTCATAAAATAGCCCACCTCCCTTCCAGTCTTTTTACATCTTACATTCCCCACCTCTAATATATATACTTCCTCCCACATACTCTTCAACACAATGACACTGGCCTCCTTGCTCTTCCTCTGACAACATTCTGTCAGGGCATTTTCTCTGGCTATCTGCCATGCCTGGAATGCTGTCCCTACTCCTCTCTACCTCCTGGTTTCCGTGTTTTCTGTCAAAAACAGGTAAAATTCCACCTTTCATAAGAAGCATTTCCCAGGAGGAATTTGTACACAATTATGGACACAACATATGTGTGATGACCAACTTTGATAGACTGGACTCTTCTCAACAATGCAGGGATATAAGTCAATCCCAAAAGATGCATGATGGAGAGAAAAAAGTGCATCCAGAGAAAGAACTAGAAAGAACTAAATTTATATCCATGTGGAAGCAAAATACTTGATCTTTTTTGTTCTCTTATTTGATTTTATGTCCTCTATACCATTTTTCATCCCAGCTGGTACAATCCATCCTTATAACCTGACCATTGTATAATGTGAAAGTATCTACAGATCCTATACTTGATTATAAGACGCCATGGGGGGGGGGGGGGGGGGG
>NW_027186257.1:4598-9584 GCF_028583685.1 Petaurus breviceps papuanus | reverse complement strand
AATTGAATCCTGTAAATTAAAAGGAAACAAATTAATAAATTAAAGAATTAATAAAAAAAAAAAGAAGCATTTCCCAAACCTTATTAGTTCTAGGGCCTTCCGTCTTCTTCCCACTGTTGATTGTTTCCTACTGATCCTGCACATAGCTTGTTTGTTTATTGTCCACCCCATAGCATCATGAGCTCCTTAAGAGGAGAGATTATCTTTTGTGTTTCTTTATATCCATAGTGCTGAGTGTAGAGACTGGCACATAGAGACACTTCATCTTGATAAGTCAAGAAAACAGTGTGGAATGGAAGAAAAGGCTGTGGCTCTGGAGTTAGATAGCCTAGACTCAAGTCTCACTTCTGATGCTTCATGAGTACTACAAGACTACAGGCCAGACAGAACCAGGTCAGCCTTGAAGTTTGACATCCTTTCCTGCAAAACGTTTTTAGCTTTAATTATTTTGCATTTAACTTGTGAAGTTCTTCATGATACAAAGTCTCTTAAAAAAATAGTACCTAGCCAGAGACCAACCATCCCAACAAGGAAAGTGGAAATCAGTTTCATGGGAGGAAACAAGAATCAATCTAACGAGAAGTTTGCCTTAAGTATGGAAACATTCAAGTTAGAAATTATCAAAAATAAGTGAAATTTTAATTCTTATGATTTGTTTTATTAATAATCATTAGGAATTTGTTCTGAATGTTGAACTGGCTCCTCCTCTTCCTCAACATATTGTGAGTTGACTTTGACATTCTTCAGCAATAAAATATCTTTCATCATGACTAAAATCTACCATTTTCCTTACTAGGATGAGAAATGATAAAAACTACTAGATTTTTTTATCCAATTCTGTTTTCTGAAGAGTGTAACTCTGTAGTCTGAGTACTTTGCCACATTTGAAAGCCCATTTTCTTTAGCTTAGGAATTCTTATTCTGGGTACTCCTTGAGACCCAGGAAGACTGAGAACATGGATAAGGAAAAAATACCATCTTTATGTTATATAAAAACTTATAAAACTTACCATTTTCTTCAATTATGAATTTCAAAAAGACTTCATGATTTGAGAAGGGGTTCATAGTTTCCCCAGACTGCCAAAGGGCTTCCATGACACAATAAGGTTAAGAATTTTTATTTTGTTGCAAAAGTCATGGTAGACCTGAGAAGAGCTAAAAGAAGAAATACTGAAAATATGATTCTTGCATGTGGTGGAATGGTGGTGGGACGAGTGGTGGGATGCGATCGCTATATTCTCTTGAGAGCATAAAGGTCAACGAAATCATTCAAGCTGAAATGTCTCCATTGAAGGGTTATATGAAAGCATAGATTTCCATTGTAATAAATTGAATCAAGAAGGTCATACAAAAAGAACTTGAAGGCATCTGGAAGAGGAATTATTATTCCCAGCCTCCTAAGAGTTTCAAAAGAATTTTTTTTTAACTGTGGCAGTAAACCTGGCCTCTAAAATGGAAATAATGGCACTTCTATTCAAACATTAGTTCCTGAATTTGATTAATTTTTTTAATTGCTCTATTATACAAATAAAACTGAAGTCCATTTTACTCAATAAAGAGGCTCGCTCTCTTCAAAACAAGCTAATATGAAAAAAATTTTAATAAAAGTTTTCTTAAATAGGAAGGAAATTAAAGTAATTAAAATGATGTCTTTGAAGAGGATTAATTCTTAATTAAACATATATTTCAAGGCCAATAAATGAACCTACACTAAACTCTCAAACATGAAATTTTTTAAAATAAGTTTCATTATATTTATCTATTTTTAAAAAAACCATCTGGTTCACCACCAACTTCTTGAAAAGGAGTTAGTAGGAAAGATTTTTATCGTTATTTCTTCTGGGGAAATTATCCTCCTTTTTAGAAAGCTGAAGGTGGTAGGGAGCTTCAACATCATCTATTTAAATAGACACAACTAAGGAAGCAGGCTTCTACTGTGTAAAAACCAAGGATAGATACAGATCAGTGGCCAACAGAGCATTCATTCTCATTTTGAAGGCCAGATAAGACTTGAATTTTTCAAAAGAGAATGGAGAAAGAACACGTTGTTGATCCTGAGAACAATACATAACAAAGACAAGACTAATAGTCTTATTATAGTATATATAGTGGTTACATTGCCAGTATGAACCATTCATTACTCTCAACATTTCTTCTAGTGGTTCTAGTCTATCAGTGACTCCTAAGTGATTCCTGCATATAGGACAGGACCAAAGATGCTTTTATGACCCTGTAGAGGGAAATTAATTAGAATTCTTAATTTTACACCATTTAAAGCATATTTACAGGAAATGATGGTGCCTTTGAAGGCAAAACAAGAACCCAGTTCTATTATGTCATTCATAATTATACAAACTTTAAAAAATCAAGGGAATAATTCAGGGGGAAAACAAACATGGGAGTGAATAAAGACAATAAAGGCATATAAATAAATAAAGGCAAGGGGACAACAACAACAAAACGACTACAGAAACTTGTTTCTAAACGCATATAAAGAGATGGGGGTGAGAGCAGAAATCTGGTAAAGGCATTATGGATAGTGCCTGCTGATACCCTGCCTACAGGTAAATGCCTCTTTTGTAGGACACTGGAACATGGGAAGGTGCCTGAGAGGGAAGGGGAGGGGAGCAGGAGGTTAGAAAGGAGTGTAGTGTTATATACTAGTTCAAATAGACAGTAGCAATGAGGGGAAGATGACCTCTGTGGTCTCAGAAAGAGAAAAGCCTATAGGGTAGTGGTAAAAGATCAAGGTGAAAATATTGGAAAGGGATGGCAAGGGGCTGGGGTGGGAAGGAGGCCTTACTTTGGAAGTAGGAGAGGTTTCCACTGATGAATGCTCTTATGGATAAAGGGAGATGAGGACTTTGCACTGGAAACTTGTGGGATTTGGTGCTTCAAAAGTCTACTTGTCCTGGGAGGGGGGAAGTTAGAAGCCCTGGGGACAATGAGCACCTAAACAAATAGAAGATCATGGACATAAGACAGAAAAGTTCAACAAGATCAACGGCAGTGGAAGGGACCTACCATGCAGTAGCGTCCTTTCTGACATGTACAATAATTGGTATTGCTCTGGGAGTGAAGCACAATGGAAAAGGGATAAGCTATGCAGGGGAATGGCAAAAAGGGCCTAGAAAGGAGAATCTAGAATGGACACCTCAGAAGCTTTGACTGTATGAAAAATACAGAGAAAAGAGAAACCAGATGATTATAGGAGAAATGACTCAGAGAATGGGGGGATCTAATGTAAACAGAAAGAAAAGATAGATACGGAAGAGAAAGACATCCTTTTTTGGAAAGAGGGGCAAAAAAAATGAACTTTAAAAGAATCGAGGGATAGTAATTTTTGTTATGAATTAAGGGATTGTCATAGAGCATAACAAGTGTTGGCAGAAAACTCACTTTTGAATAAGGATTAGAAAAATAGCCACGTTCCAGACCCAATTTGCAAATTAAGCATTGCAGGTTTCACATTGCATCATGTCTACTTAGAGCTTTATAGAATATGCCTAAAACGCAACACGGCATAGTAATGAAGGGCTAGCCTTGGAATCACAAGGATCAGGTTTCAAGTTTCAATACTGTCCTATATTAACTGTTTGCTTTTGAGCAAGTCACTTAACTACTCAGTTTCCCCAGGTAACTCTCTAAGACTAGAAGTTAGAGAAGAGGGGGTGGCTAGGTGACACAGTGAATACAGCATTGGCCCTGGAGTCAGGAGGACCTGAGTGCAAGTCCAGCCTCAGACACTTAACACACCACAAACCCCCCCCCCAAAAAAAAACTAGCTGTTTGACCTTAGGCAAGTCATTTAACCCCAACTGCCCTACCTTCCCCTCTCAAAAAAAAAAAAAAAAAAGAGAAGAGTTGCTGCTGTGTACCTATGGAGTGATTTTGAGCAGGAACCTACACTGATAAAATCACAAGTCTGACCCCACATCCTGCACCACCACCAATGCCTAAAAAGTACTATTTCTATGACTATCAATAGGTATCTTTTTAAATTATTGTATCAACATGTTACTACCAATTATTAGCAGTAAGCAGCAATTATTCCCATTATAGAGAAAATGCCTAAATACCTCAAACATACTTTATTTTTTTTTCTTTCTGAAGGATAATTGGGGTTAAGTGACTTGCCCAAGGTCACAAGGCTAGTAAGTGTTATGTGTCTGAGGCTGGATTGGAACTCAGGTCCTCCTGACTTCAGGGCCTGTATTCTGTTCACTGCACCACCTAGCCACACCTCAAACATACTTTAAAGGTCAATTAACTTTTAAAATAACATTTTCTAGAATTTATGCAATCTAAGATGTTCCAAGTACTCTAAGAAGTTCTTATATATTCTCCAAAAACATACTAGTAAGGCATACAGAGGATTAACCTCACTTTGCTATTAAAGAAATTATGTGATATATTGGGTAGAATTTTCCAAAGCCTTAGAACCAGTAATAACAGGAACAAGGGAGAATAATTGAAATCATAGTAAATCTAACTACTCTAAAATTTTATATAATCATTGTAGCTTTCCTTACCTAAATTTAACATGTCTGAGTTTGAGGTAAAAATATCAGGTAGTAGATGTCTATGATAAATCAGACAAGTAAACAACATGGGCCCACAAATAGCAACTGCTTTAATGATAGACAAATGTTGCAATTTCAGTGTGATGTGCTAAGAAGAATGTTGGGTGTGGTAATGTGGCTTTTTTGGTATCTGTAATAGGAATGCAAATTTGGAAGATCTTCCCTTCCCCTAGTCTAAAGTGTATCAGAAGCCAGGGGTGGGAGGCTTGTTTTTCAGTAGATACTTCTTGATTGGCCATTGAGTCAATAAGGTTGTTACATTCTCTGAGCCAGGAGAAGGCTATATAAGCCCTGATGTGTAGCTTTGTTTTGGGGGCTCACTTTGAGAAGTGTTCTGTGATTTGATCTGGATTCTGGGAAGCCGTTGTCCAGAGCCCCCCGGCTTTGAAAAACCCAGATGTTG
>NW_027186257.1:0-4498 GCF_028583685.1 Petaurus breviceps papuanus | reverse complement strand
ACTGGGTATGGATGTAATGGTTGGACAGTTTGGAAATCTGTCTACTTAATCGGTTTCTGTCTTGATAATTCTGCCTGTATACTTTGAAGTTCGGGTGCTGACCTTTTCTCCTGAACAAGGTAAAATATGTATGTCTGACTGATTAAAGTAAGCTTGTTAACCCATTTTGAGTTGCTTTCCTTTAACAAAGCAGATCCAAGAACCTGTATGGGCAGCCACCCTGAGCAGGTTTGGGGTGCTTGCTGCTACAGTATCAGAGAAAACCACAGAATTATCTGAGCAATACCTATTAACCCCTTGATATTCATTCATATTAGGCAGGCTGCTTGGCAAATTGGGTGATTCACAAGGATTTTGGTAGTAAACCTATGATGCTTTCAGTAAACAAAAAAAAATGAGTAGCTGAATCAACCTGTTTCAGTCTGAACTTGAATATTCAAGAAAGAATAAGGATCACTGATCAGGGTTATATGGCTGTAGCATCCATCATCAAAAAAGTTGAAATTCAATGTTTCCCACTCACAGGTAATGGCGGAAACAGAATGGAAAATACAGTTGTAAGTATTATTTAATATTATATTATAGTAATATTATTAATAAAAATTTAATATTAATAAATTAATATAATACTATTTAATACCTATATTGTTACTATAAGTATTATATTATACATATTAACAGATGGTAACTGGCATTTAAATTATTATAACACATACTTAACATAATCCAGCAGCAATATATACTATTACTATAGAAATTAAAATACTTTTGTTTTTTGAAACCTGAGGGTCAAATGGGAACTCCCAATTCTGAACACAGTTTTAGTTACACTTCATGTAAACATCATCTCAGAAACAGTTGGTCCTGCTAAAGCCCACAGCCTTAGTGACATCACTGAATTAGTGAGGAACAGGAGCAAAGCAAAACCAACTCATGATCAAGATGACATATCATTGCAATGTGACCATCTAGATGTCCTATGTTGATGTGCAAATGTGGTCATAAGCCAGATTCACCATGCTACTTCCTCATTCAGCTGCACCAGAAAGTCTATGGGCTCCAGTGTCTTTATGTTACCGATATTTAAAAACCAAGTTTTTTAGGAAGTTTTATCATGTCAAAAAAGGAAATACCACATATTTTTTCTATTTTGATTTATGTTTCTCTTAGGTTCTTTGCAACTTAGAAGTTTGAGAGACATTCAGACCCCAGCAGGTTCACTGACACATGGCAATGGTGATTAGAAATAACCTCTGAACACTAAAACCATCCGTAGATGTAACATTTCTAAGCCAGTATTGCTTGACCATGAGTCTTCTAACATATACTGTCTTCTGTCAAATTTTTATTTATTCCCAAATCTTTCAATCTCAAATTTCCATACCTTTTCAAATATTACATAATCATAAAATGGATTCGTATCTCTTTCTTCTCCATGAATCCTATCTCTCCCACCTAGGGCTACTTCTTTTCCCCACTTCTCCACCCTACCTCCTAAGCTGCTAAGGGCAATTGAGTCAAAAGTGAGGAAGTTCACAAGGAACTTTAGTTTCTTGTGAAAAAAGGATATTTTGCTGTTCTACTCTGTAAAATGTTGGAAAATAGTAACGTAGTTCACCTCTAAATATAGTAATATTTAGGTCATACTTATAATAATTCTGATGGCAATTACAATAAAAAATAATACGATTGAAAAACATGCACTTATTTCATGCTTTAGATTGTTAATGAATCTAAAAAATAGTCATTGATATAACCAACCAACAAATAATTCAATGAACAATATTTAAAAAGGAGAAACAAGCAAAAGATGGGATTTCCTACCCTCCAGGAACTATTCACTCCTCAAGATGTATAAATCACAACAAAGGAAAAAAAAACTGCTCAACCACTCTGCTAAGAGTCTGGTCACTGGCATTTAATATAGAAGATATAATGGCTTGGTGGTATTAGTGGAATGAAACTATTACAATGATAAATTATTATTATAGGTAGAGAGACTCAGAGAGTCTGCTAAGTGGTAGGAAAACAATATAGGGAGGTTGTTAAACAAAGACCTCTATGAAAATTTCGGTCAACTTTTCCATTTTTAATGTCATAAAAAGATTCCAAATTAAAATACAAATACCCTACCATTTGACTCCGAAGCCATTCAATCAGAGTTTCTGCTGTTGAGTCAGGGACCTGACATCTTAATCCTTCCTTCTCCTCCGTTTCCATCATCTCTAATAAGCCCCGAAGATCCTCTACCAGATGCAAGGCTCGCAAGCTCCCCATGAATGGGGAGGTTGGAGATTGACAATCAAAAATCCCATTGGAATATTCCAGGGCTTTAGAACCTGGAAAAAGTGAAATGAAAGCAATAAAGTTTACATAAATTCAGCTCTTATAAAGCCAAAAGAAAAGCTATATTTATGACCTTGCTAGGAAACCATTTTATCAGGTGTGGAGAAACTCATGGCTAAAGTGATATTATATAATATAAATACCACCATGGTGCCACACCCCCTGATAGTTTAGCAAATAATAAATTCATAACAAGACAATGAAAGTTCATCTGTCTGTTATCTATCATCCATCTATTCTCAATCTGATATAGAAATCCCAATACCATAGACCTGATAAATAGTTACTGAGTCTTGACTTAAGTACCTTCACCAATGGGGGCACTTATTATCTCTCAGGGCAATCCTTTCCACTATAGCACCTATAAATGTAAATTTTGGGAAATTTTTCCTCATATCAAGTAAACATCTACCTTCCTATAAATGCCACCTAGCTAATTTATTTGTAAAATTGCTAACATTAGGCTGACCCTTATGATAAATAAAGAGAGAGTAAGAGAATAGCTAATTGCCCTTGATGAATTTAAATCTCCTGACCCAGATGAACTCCATCCTCAGGTTCTTTAAAAAAAAATAATTAGGAGAGGTTAGGTGGCACAGTGAGTAAAGCGCTGGCCCCAGAGTCAGGAGGACCCGAGTTCAGGTCCAGCCTCAGACACTTAACACACACACACACACACACACACACACACACACACACACACACACACACACACAAAAACTAGCCATGTAACCTTGGGGCAAGTTACTTAACCCCAATTGCCCTCCAAAAGGCAAAATAATAATAATAATAATAATAATAACTGACAGATATGCAAGTTAAAATATTGTCAGAAATATTTGAAAGATCACAGAAAACTAGAACTATACTCCAAAACATAAGACAGAAAACTGGCAAATGTTGCCCCAGTGTAGCCCTTTTAATCTTACAGATTTGAGGACAGTGAGTTTAGTTCAATTCCTGATCAAATTCTAGATCAGATCAATCAATAAAGAGATGATTGCTGAATATCTAGAAAGGAAAACAGTAATTACAAAGAATCAACATAATTTTATAGAAAACAAGCTATGCCAAATTAATCTGATTTCTTTTTTTGACAGGATCATTAAATTAGTAGATTTGGATTGTGCTTTGGATTATACTCTTTAGCATCAGCAGAGCTAAAAACTTAACTCCAAAAATATGTATAGTACTGTGGTAACATCACTACATAACTCCTGAGGCAAAACAACCCCAAAGAGAGATACCACAATTACAGAAAAGAGATTCCATAAAGAAATCCAACTGAACTTGGAGGAAATATGATGTAATAGAGAGAATACTAGTCTTAAAGTTAGAAGAACTGAGTTTATATTTCAGCCCCAACAGTAACTATATCTATAACCCAGGGACTGAACCTCTCAGTTTTTTCATCTGTAAAAAAATAATAACATTCATCCTGCCTGTTTTACAGGATTGTGAGAAAGCAGTTTTATAAAAAACTTAAAAACAGTAGAGAAATGTGAGTGATTACTACTGTTATATTTAATCTAAAATCTACTCTTAATTTTTATCTACTTATTCTATAACTATCCTCTAAAACAGTGGTTCTCAAAGAATGACTTTGGGAGCTCTTAGGAGTTCCTGAGGTCAAAACTATCACTTTAATTTTTTCTTTAATGAGAAAACTATTGATAGATATAGCCCACATAAACAAAAGCTTATTGGGTAGGGGAAATCCTCAATAATTTTTAAAGGATGTAAAGTGTCCCTGAGACCAAAAAGTCTAATAGTGTACAAAGTCTAATCCTTCTTCTTAATCCTAATCCTTCTTCCATATGACAGCCCTTCAAATGTTCGAAGGTGGTTTTCACATCCCTTCTTCCCCCAAGCCTTATCTTCTACAGACCAAACATTCCCATTTCCATTCACTGTTTCTCATATGGCATGGCTCTCTCAGGCATCTCACCATTTGACACCTTCCTACAAGCACCTCTTCCAGTTTGTCAAAATCTCTCTTAAATTGTGGTACTCACAATTGGACACTAAATTGCAATGGTCAATCAATCAATTATAGGATTTGGGAGCAAGAAAGGAGCTGAAATTTTCTAAGCCCTACACTCACTCACTCTCTCTCTCTCTCTCTCTCTCTCTCTCTCTCTCTCTCTCTCTC
>NW_027186256.1:0-38658 GCF_028583685.1 Petaurus breviceps papuanus | reverse complement strand
AAGATTCTTTTAATATAATTTATATATCTGCTTCAACACTTATTAACTAGAGGTTACACTGCACAAAATCTAGATTGTGTTCTTTCCTCATCTGCTAGTTCTCTTTGACACAGGAGACTGATGCCCAAATAGAGGAACCAGCTTTACTCATAATGAAACCAATAGCCATTTTTCTACTAGTTGACATCAAAGGCTAATGCTAATTAGCTCTAATATGCTCTGAGGAACAATGCCCAATGCAAAGATAAACAACTCTTGATCATCATTCCATATTTTTTTTTTATTTTATTTTTAAAAGAAAAACCTCAAATGCTGTCTGCTGATGACTGATTCAGTCCCTGGGTTAAAACATGTGGGAGACTGCAAATCACAGCTTCTTGGATAATGATGAGAGTTCACAAAAACAAATCTCTTCTTAGAGTCGGGAAAACCAAATCTATGTTCTCTGCTTCCAAAAATATATTTTCCATTTCTACATTTGATCGGTCTCCTAGCAAAGTAACATAGACCTAGATACCGTGTTATGCAAAGGAGACATTTGTTCTAGTCCTACATGTTTGAAAATCGTGTTCCCAATGATCACGTACAGTGTACCCTTCCAATTCACTCTTCGTTAGTGAGATACTACACTACAGAAATAAGCCAAAAAGCAGACTCTATAAGTAAATGGTTTCTTAAAGCATAGCATTGATTCTGCAAAACCCTCCTGATTTAACTTGGCAACAGAAAGTTATCCCGTTTTAAAAGAGGGATGAAGTAGAGAAGCCAGAATTATTCACTGTTTTAGAACGGTGCCTTCCAATGAAGTTTTAAAGCATAGTATGTACTAGCTGATTTATTCCCCAAGAGGGATATGATTCAACGCCTAAACTGAATTTCTCATATCCTGTCTGGTCTTATACGCAATGCATAGTGGAAATAATGAAGAAAAAGGGGGGGGGGGGGAGATACAACAACAAAGAAACTTCTTTCTTGAAATTTCTAAATAACTGACTGAGAAACGATTTAGAGGCTCCTCTTTCTTTGGCTCTTAATAAAATTATTTTCCTCCCCTTCCTAATGAGGGGCAAAGAGGGAGAGGACAGAAAAGGCAGACCTTGAATTTTCAAACCTTCAGGAATTTTCCATGTAGAAAACCAAAGCGAAGGCCAGCAGTTAAACTACACCCTTCCCATTCTCTCCCGCACCCTCCAAAGTGAATGTTCCTGCTGAAAAACAGGGAGGGAATTGGAGAAGGAAACCAAGCCCTGGAAAAGGAGCGGCAGCTGCAAAGACCAGCAGCTGAACACACGCTATACACACACCATGCTATTTCCCTCCTTTCTCCCAAAGTGCCACAAAACAAGTTTACCTGGGTGTAAAATCGCCAGCACTGTTGCAAAAGTTCTAGTTCACTTCCCCTGAGGGTTCATAAGTTCAGCACTCTGATCTTCTCCAGGGTTGCAAAACATTAATCCTTTTGCTTCTCCTTCCTGGGCTTTCCCACCAGCTCTCCTCCTCGCACCGTCAGGAATCCGGGAAGGCAGTGAGCAGAGAGCTGACATCACTCCCTGTTCCAGGTACCTCCCTCCTCCCACTGCCTCCTTCTCTCCTCCCCCCCTTGTGGGGACTAGCCAAAGAGAGTCAGGGAGCGGGGTGGAGCTGGCCGCTCCTAAACCCCAGCGGATTGGGCCCATGAAAAGTCACTCAGAGAGTCGACTCATTTTGTACATTCCATGGCGAGCGAGAATTCTGCTGCAAGTTGTGGGTGTTGATGGCAAAAAAAAAAAAAAAAAAAAAAAGTTGGTTTTCCTGCCATGTATAAGTGAGGGAAAGACCTCTGTCTGAAAGCTTTGAGCTTCATTAACACTTCATCACAAGAGTGGGATCCTTGGAACAATCAACAACATTCTCTTGTCTAGCGATGTTTGACTAAGCAAGCATGTGGCTGCCATTGCCTTTTGGCAGTAAAAACAAACACAAACAAAAAAAATCACATCTCCCAGGTAGATACCAAAGGAACTTCAGGAAGAATAACAGCAGTGATTTATGTCTTTAAGGACTATTAAGATTGTCATTTTAATTCATTACTCAGGGAGTATCTAACAACTCCAATGAACAACTCATATGGAGGTAACTGAATTTCTAGAGAACCAATTGAGGTTGCTAGACTATCACTTAAGGAAAAACCAATTTGTGTTTGACAGTTCTCATATTTTATAATAATTACCCTGGTGAGTAGAGGTAAGCAGAATAGACTTAATCCCAAGAGGGATGTCTTTCCATTTATCCAAAGTCTGGGTAGCTGACTTTTGCTTTTTTTTTTGGAGGGCAATTGGGGTTAAGTAACTTGCCCAAGGTCACACAGCTAGTTGTGTGTGTGTGTGTGTGTGTGTGTGTGTGTATGCGTGTGTGTGTGTGTTAAGCATCTGAGGCTGGATCCGAACTCAGGTCCTCCTGACTCGGGCGGGCACTCTACTCACTGCGCCACCTAGCCGCCCCATGGGTAGCTAGCTTTTAAATACACAGTCACCGTTTATAGACAAAGGGGGAAAAACTTCTTACATCTGAAATAAAAAACAAGATTTTATTTTAAAACTAATTTTGTTTACTGTAATGAAGTAGAAGTTAGATTAGAGAACTGCATTGAACTGGCCCTTTACAGTGGAACAAGGGAGAGTGGGGTCAAAAGTGTTTGGAAGAGGAGTGGAGCCAAGATGGCTGAGAGAAGCCAGGAAGTTGCCTGAGCTCTCCCAAGAATCCCTAAGAAACAGCATTAAAGAGAGTCTCTAAAAGAATTCTGGAGCAATAGAATCCACAAAAAAATAGAGTGGAACAATTTTGCAGTTCAAGATAATGTAGATGGACTTCAGGGAAGGTCTGTCTCCCTTGGGTAGAATGGTGGTGCTGCCCAGCACAAGGGGTAACCAGCTGGATACTTTTAGCCACAGCACAGATCAGCAACCAAAGCCCTGTGGTTCTGGCTCAGTAGGCCAGTGGCACAGCAGGCCAGCTGTGAGGTCTCCAACCTCAACACAGCAGGCAAACTGCCAGCCCTTGAATCCCAGGGTACAACAGACACAACTAGGTCAGGTCACCCTAGTGCAGTGGGCAAGCCAGAAGCACTTGAGGTCCCAGAGAAGATAGTGACCAGGCCCCTGGTCCCCAGTGCAAGAAGCTTGAGACAATGCCCCCCTGTACCCCAGGAGCAGAGCTTAACTTTTTAAAAATGGGCAAAAAAACAAAATGGAGCACTAGCAATAGAAAACTACTATGACAACAGGGAAAATAAAAAACACAAACTCAGAAGATGACAACAAATTCAAAATGCCTGCATGCAAAGTGCAAAGGGGAATATGAATTGGTCTCAAGCCCAAAATGTCCTCTTAGAAGAGCTCAAAAAGGATTTTTTAAATGAAGTAAAAAGAAGCAGAAGAAAAATTGGAAAAAGAAATGAGAGTTGTGCAAGAGAATTATGAAAAAAGAGTCAACAGCTTGGAAAAGGAGACACAAAAATTGACTGAAGAAAACAACTCCTTTTAAAAGTAAAAATGGCTAAATAGAAAAGGAGTTATAAAAACCAACTGAGAAAATAATTCCTTGAAAATTAGAATTGGTCAAGTAGAAACCAATTATTCTATGAGACATCAAGAATCAGTCAAACAAAATTAAAAGAATGAAAAAATAGAAGAAAGTGTAAAATACTTCATTGGAAAAACAACTAATCTGAAAAATAGACCCTGGAGAGGTAAATTAAGATTTATTGGACTACCTGAAAACCATGATTAAAAAAAGAACCTGGACAGCATCTTTCAAAAAATTATCAAGGAAAACTGCTCTAATGTCCTAGAATCAGAGCGCAAAACAGTGACTGAAAGAATCCACTGATCACCAAAAAGAATCCCACAATAAAAACTCCAAGGAATATTGTAGCCAAATTGCAGAACTATCAGCTCAAGGAGGAAATACTGCCAACGGCCAAATATCAAGGAGTCACTATCAGAATTACACAGAATTTAGCAGCTTCTACTTTAAAAGACTGGAGGGTATAATGGTAATGGGAATGTGAAGATCTTCCCTGCCTCTTAATAAGCCTAAGGGGGGCAGCCAGGTGGCACAGTGAGTAAGAGCTCCGGCCCCAGAGTTGGGAGACCCAGGTTCGGTTCTGGGCTCAGATACTTAACACTCATACAAAATAACTGGCTGTATAACCTTGAGCAAGTTACTTAACCCCAATTGCTTAGGGGCAGTCAGGTGGCACAGTGAGTAAGAGCGCCGGCCCCAGTGTGGGGAGACCTGGGATCGGTTCCAGCCTCCGATACTCGGCACCCACACAAAAATAATAATAACTGACCGTGTAACCTTGAGCAAGTTACTTAACCCTGATTGCTTTAAAAAAAAAATAATAAACCTAAGGAAATTGAAAGACCTGCCCTCCTTTGAAAATATGCCCTCCCCCCTAATAGACTGAATGAAATCACATGGAGCCTGTAGTCATTTTAATCACATGGAGGAGTTTGCTGAAGGGTGGAACAGAGACCACAGGAAACTGGAATTCAGAGTAGCTAGACATGGTTGAGAGGAAAGTAGGCTTTCAAGGGAGACAGTTAGACTTGTGAATAAATATTGGTCTTGTGTTTGTTTGTGGTAAGGCTAAAGGATGGTGTGGCTCTCTGCTACGTTGTGGTGCATTAACTTCTGTGTTGCTATGATGGATTCAGTTTCCTGGTGTTGGGATTTGGTTTTCTGGTGTCTGAATAAATGTTGTGCTTCTCTCTTCTATATGGAGAGTCTGTTATATTTTTCAATTGAGCACTATGCAGGTATCGTTATAGTAACCATTCACACAGGGAATCTTTCATTGGCACTACAGAGGGCTTGAAACATGATATTCCAGAAGGCCAAAGAGCTTGGATCACAACCAAGAACCATTACCCAGAAAAATTGAGCACAATCTTTTAGGGAAAAAGGTGGACATTCAGTGAAATAGGGGACTTAACTTTCCTAATGAAAAGACCAGAGCTGAACAGAAAATGTCATCTTCAAATACAAGACTCAAGAGAAGCATAAGAAGATAAACAGGAAATAAAAAAAAACAATACATATATGGTATTCAATAAGGTTAAACTGTTTACAGCACTACATGGGAAGATACTTGTAACTCTTAAGAACTGTATCTCTATAAGGGCAGTTAGAAAAAGTATACTTAGAGAGAGGGTGTGGGCATAAGTTGACTTTGATGTGATGATAAAAAAAATAATTAAGGGGTGAAAAAATACTGGGAGGAGAGGAAAGGGGGAGGAAGAATGGGGTAAATTATATCACACAAAGAGACATGAAAGACCTATTCTATTAGAGGGAAAAAAAGAGCATTGTTTGAAACTTACTCTCATCAGAATTGACTAAAAGAGGGAATAACATACACACACAGTTGGGTAGAGAAATCTATCTTACCCTATAGGGAAGTAAGAGAGAAAGGGGAAAGAAAAAGGGGGAGGGGGGTGATAGAAGAGAGGGAAGATTGGGGGAAGCAGTGGTCAGAAGCAAAACTCTAGTGAGGAGGAATAAAGTGAAAGTAGAGAGAAAAGTGTAAAAAGGGGGGAAATAGGATGGGGGGAAATGCACAGTTCGTAATCATAACTCTGAATGTGAATAGGATGAACTCTCCCATAAAGTGAAAGACAATAACAGAGTGGACTAAAAGCCAGAATCCTACAATATGTTGTTTAAAAGAAACACATTTGAAGCAGAGAAACACCCACAGAGTAAAGGTAAAAGTTTGGAGCACAATATGTTATGCTTCAGCTGAAGTTTAAAACAAAAAAAGGAGGGGTAGCAATCCTGATTTTATACAAAGCAAAAACAAAAATAAATCTAATTAAAAGAGGCAAGGAAGGAAACTGTATCTTGCCAAAAGGTACCATAGACATTGTAGTAATATCAATTCTAAACACATATGCACCAAGTGGTATAGCATCCCAGTTCTTAAAGGAGAAGTTAAATGAACTACAGGAAGAAATAGACAGCAAAACTACACTGCTAGGGAACCTCAACCTCCCCCTCTAAGAACTAGATAAATATGACCACAAAATAAACAATAAAAAAGTTAAGGAAATGAATAGAATTTTAGAAAAGTTAGATATGACATCTCTGGAGAAAATTGAATGGGAATAGAAAGGAATATGCCTTTTCTTTCTGGTACACAGCACCTACACAAAAATTGATCATGTATTAGGGCATAAAAACCTCACAATCAAATGCAGTAAGACAAATATTAAATGCATCCTTTTTAGATTATGATGCAGTAAAAATTACATATGATAAAGGACCATAGAAAGATTGATTAAAATTAATTGGAAACTAATCTAATCCTAAGGAATAAGTGGGTGGGGGCAGCTAGGTGGCCCAGTGAAGAGAGCACTGGTCCTGGAGTCAGGAGGATCTGAGTTCAAATCCAGCCTCAGACACTTAACACAAGCTAGCCATGTGACCTTGGGCAAATCACTTAACCCCAATTGCCCTCCAAAAAGCAAAAAAAAAAAAAAAAAGAATGAGTGGGTGAAAAAATAAATCATAGAAACAATCAATAATTTCATTAAAAAGAGAATGACAATAATGAGACAACATACCAAAATTTATGAGATGCAACCAAAGCATTACATTGGAGAAATTTCTTATCTATGAATGTTTACATGACTAGAAAAATGAAAGAAAAGATCAATGACTGGGGCATGCAATTTTTAAAAGTAGAAAAAGAATAAATTAAAAATCCCCAATTAAATACCAAATTAGATGTTCTTAAAATCAAAAGAGATTAATAAATTGAAAGTAACAGAACTATTGGATTAATAAATAAAACTAAGAGCTATGAAAAAAAAACAATAAAATAGATAAACTTTGATTAATTTTATTTTTAAAAAAAGAAAGAAGAAAACCAAATTACCACTATCAAAAATGAAAAGGGTTGGGAGCGGCTAGGTGGCGCAGTGAGTAAAGTGCCAGCCCCAGAGTCAGGAGGACCCGAGTTCGGTTCCAGCCTCAGACACTTAACACCCACACACAAAAATCGAGCAGTGTAACCTTGGGCGAGTTACTTAACCCCAATTGCCCTCCAAAAGGCAATAAAAAAAAAAGAAAAGGATGAATTCACCACTGATGAAGATGAAATTGAAACAATAATTAGGAGCTATTTCACCCAACCATAGGCCAACAAATCTGACAATCTAAGTGAAATGGATGAATGTTTATAAAAAAAAATTGCCCATATTAATAGAAGAAGAAACAAATATTTAAATAACCCCATTAAAAAAAAGAGAAATTAAACAAGCCATCATTGAACTCCCTAAGAAAAAATCTCCAGTGCTAGATGGATTTACAAGTGATTTCTATCAAGCATTTAAAGAACACTTAATCCCAATACTATATAAACTATGTGTGAAAAATAGGCAAAGTAGGAATTCTTTTTTTTTGCTTTTTTTTTTTTTGAAGGGCAATTGGAGTTAAGTGATTTGCCCGAGGTCATGTGGCTAGTTTTTGTTTTAAGTGTCCGAGGCTGGATTTGAACTCAGGTCCTCCTGATACCAGGGCTGGTTCTCTATTCACTGCACCACCTAACTGCCCCTAAGACTTTTTTTTTTGCAGGGCCATTGGGGTTAAGTGACTTGCCCAAGATCACCAAGGAAGGAATTCTAACAAATTCCTTTTATAACAAAATATGGTGCTGATACCTGAACCAGGAAGAGCCAAAACTGAGAAGGAAAATTATTGACCAATTTCCTTAATGAATACTGATGCAAAATTTTTTAACAAAATACAAACAATGAGATTACAACAATTTATAATAAGGATAATACACTATGACCAGGTGAGATTTATACCAGGAATGCAGATCAGTATTAGGAAAACTATATTGTTTGTTGTTCACCATATCAATAACATTGATATGATCAATTAATAACAATGAATTACTGACAATATCAATAACAAAACCAACAGAAATCATATGATTATCTCAATAAATGCAAAAAAACCTTTTCACAAAATTCAGCATCCATTCCTATTAAAAACATGAGAGAATATAGGAATAAATTGAGTTTTCCTTAAATTGATAAGTAGTATCTATCTGGGGGCGGCTAGGTGGTACAATGAATAGAGCACCAGCCCTGGAGTTCAGAGGACCTAAATTCAAATCTGACCTTTAACCTTTAACACAAAACTTGCCAGTGTGACCTTGAGCAAGTCACTTAATCCCAATTGCCTTGCCTTCCCCCTTAAAAAAAAAAAACTATTAGTATCTATCTGAAACCATTAGTAAGCGTTATTTGTAATGGGGATAAGCTAGAAGCCTTCACAATAAGATTAAGGGTGAAACAAAGATGCCCGTTACCACCTCTGTCATTAAGTACTGTACTAGAAATGTTAGCTTTAGCAAAAAGAGAAGAAAAGAAATTGTAGCGAATTCGACTAGGTAATGAAGAAAGAAAACTATTACTCTTTGCAGATGATATGATGGTATATTAAAGAGAATCAACTAAAAACCTACTTGAAATGATGAACAACTTTAGCAAAGTTGCAGGATATAAAATAAGCCCACATAAATCATCAGCATTTCCATATATTACCAACTAAGTTCAACAGGAAGAGAAAGATAAATTCCATTTAAAATAACTATAGACAATATGAAATATTTGGGAGTCTAGATGCAAAGACAAAACGAGGAACTATATGAACACAATTACAAAACATTTTTCACACAAAGTCAAATCCACAAAACTGGAAAAATATCAGTTGCTCATGGATAGGCTGAGATATATATATACAATAAAAATGACAATTCTACCTAAATTAATTTACCTATTCATTTCCATACCAATCAAATTAAAAAATATATATTTTATAGAGCTAGAAAAAAATAATAAAATTAGTCTGGAAGAACAAAAATTCAAGAATATCAAGGGAATTAATGAAAAGAAAATACAAAGGAAGGTGGCCTAGCCATACAGATCTAAGTTATAGAGCAGCAATCATCCGAACTATTTGGTAGTGCCTAAGAAATAGAGTGGTGGATCAGTGGAATAGATTAGGTACCCAAGATCAGCAGTCAATTATTATAGTATTCTACTGTTTGATAAACCCAAAGACTCCAACTTCTGAGATAAGAACACACCATTTGACAAAAACTGTGGGGAAAACTTCAAAAATAGTATGATAGAAATTAGACATATACCAACATCTCACACTGTATTCTAAGATTAAGTCAAAATGGGTACATCATTTAGACATAATGGGTGATACCATAAACAAATGAGGAGAGCAAGTCTGATCTATGTAGAAGGAAAGAATTTATGGTCAAACAAGATAGAGAACATTATGAAATACTATAGCAGCAAGCACCCCAGCATCTCCAGGGTGGCTGCCAACAAAGGTTCTTAGATCCACTTTTCTAAGGAAAGCAACTCAAAATGGGTTAACAATCTTGCTTTAATCAATCAAATATATAATTTACCTTGTCCAGGGGAAAAAGTCAGCACCCTGAACTTTGGAGTATAGAGACAAAAGTTACAAGAAAACAGAAAAACATATCAAGTACACAGGCCTCCAACTGTCTTGACCATTACATCCATACCTAGTCAGTTATCAGAAAGGGAAGCATCAACATCTGGGTTTTCAAAGGGGGAGGGGGGCAGGGCTCTCAACAGCTGCCCAGAGTCTTGTCTGGTCAAATCACACCACAAAACTTCTTGAAGTGAGCCCCAAAGCAAAGCCTCACATCAGGGATTATATAGCCTTCTCGTAAGTCAGAAAATGTAACAACCTTCTTGACCCACTGCCCAATCACAGAGCACCAAGGTGTGGGCGATCCTGAAAAACAAGTCTCCCACCACAGGTTCTAGGTGCCCTTAAGCTTATCAAAAGGGCCTAGATGCAGGGAAAATCTTATATTCCCATTACAAATACAAAATGGATAATTTTTATTACATTAAATAAAAAAAGGTTTCATACAAACAAAACCAATACAGCCAAGATTGGAAGGAAAGCAGAAAGCTGGGAAATAATTTTTATAGCAAATGTTTCTGGTAAAGGCCTCATTTCTAAAATATATAGAGGACTGAGTCAAATTTGTAAGTCATTTATACAAGTCATTCCTCAATTGATAAACAATCAAAGGATATAAACAAAGTTTTCAGGTGAAGAAATTAAAGCTATTTATAGTCATATAAAGAAACAAGCTCTAAATACTACTGATTAGAGAAATGCAAATTAAAACAACTCTGAGTTACCACCTCACAACTATAAGATTGGCTAATAAGACTGAAAAAAAAAAGATAAATGTTAGGGAAGATATGGGAAAATTAAGGGGACACTACTTCACTGTTGGTGGAGTTGTGAACTGATCTAACCATTCTGGAGAGCAATTAGGAACTATGCCCAATGGGCTATTAAACTGTGCATACTCCTTGATCCAGCAATATTACTACTAGGTCTGTAGCCCAAAAAGATCATTAAAAAATATTTATAGCAGTTTGTGTGTGTGTGTGTGTGTGTGTGTGTGTGTGTGTGTATGTGTCAGCAAAGAATTGGAAATTGAAGGGATGCCCATCAACTAGGGAATGGCTGAATAAGTTGGGATATGTGAATGTAATGGATTATTATAAGAAATGCTAAGAAGCACTATAAGAAACGATAAGCAAAGAGATTTCAGAAAAACTTCGTAAGACTTACATGAAGGGAAGCTCAGTAAAGTGAGCAGAAACAGGAGAACATTATATACACAGTAACAATAATATTGTGTGATGATCAACTTTGATAGACTTAGCTCTTCTCAGCAATGCAGTGATCTAAGAAAATTTCAAAAGACTCATGATGGAAAATGCTATCCACAACCAAAGAAGAATTATGGAGTCTGGATACAGATTAAAGCATGCTATTTTCTTTTTCTTTTCTTTCTTGTGGCTTTTCCCTTTTGTTCTCTTTGCTCTCTCACATGACTAATGTGGAAATATGTTTAATATTATTGTACATATATAGCCTCTATCAGATTTCATGTCATCTTGGGGAAGGCGGTTGGGGAAAGAGCAGGAAAAATTTAGAACTCAAAATCTTATAAAAGTGATTTTTAAAAAGAGGTTAAATGACTTTACCAGGATCACATAGCTAGTGTTTAAGTTTGAATTTGAACTTAAATCTTCCTGGCTTCAGACCCAGTGCTTTATCCACTGCTTAGTGGTAAACTCAGCTGTTTAAAGTTGAATAGGTTCAAACTTAAAGCAGTTTCTACACTGCACACCATCTTCCTTCCAAATATAGATAGCATAGTAACTAGAATGAGACTGAGTCTCAGGTACCACTGAACTGGGTCCTGTAGGTCACTCCTTAGAACCTAGATGCTAAGTTGGGTCCCACAATTCATTCCTTGGAACCTCAGTGCTGGAAGACTAGGTTTCACTGCCTGCAAATTCCAAAATTCTGGTGGTACACTGATTGGAGGAAGGGGATTGAGGTCACTTCCTCTCCAGAGGCTTACAACATGCCCCTGTCACACAAGGGAGGCAGGAACCAAGCAGAAAAGGGTCATAGCCAGCCTTTTACCAGTTAGTGTCTTTTGCACGTATCTCATTCCTGGCCCAGTAAACAATCAATAATATGTCTTTCCGCCACAAGGTTAGTCAGTCATCGAATGTCTGTGCATGCTCCAAATTAGGGAGTAGGGCCTTCATTACATGATATCATGCCTCCCCAGCCTCCTCTTCCATGTGGAGATGACATCAGTCAAGCACATTCTATATGTTCACCAGATTATAAAGAGTGTGAAATTATAGTGGCCTATTTGAATATGAAAAATTCAGAAAGTAGATGATTGATTGGCAAAGAGGATTGGTTTATCTGTGTCTTTTCTCTGTTAAAAGTGGGAAGTGAAGAAAGTAAGAAGTTCAAAGTCAAGCAAATAGCTGTGCTTGGGAGTAGAACTGTGGAGTAGAGGGTCTCATGCCTAAGGGTCCTACTCTAGAGGTAGCTAGCCACAAAGGAGGGACTCCTGTCAGGTCTAGGATGTGGAAAGCAGATCTTTTTGAAAGGGAGGAGCTCTTGATTATGGCTAAGCAGTGGCTTGAAAGTGATAAGCAGAGCAGCATCCAGTGATGACCAAGGGGACATTAATTGGAGAAGGCTCAGATCAAAATCAGCAGACCTATAGTAACCAAGGCATGAGCAGCTCCTCTTCTCCAGTGCCTTAGATATATATGTATGTCTCTTGGAAACATATTTGTGTTTACTCTTCCTAGTGATGCTATGTGTATTCATGGGAAAATGTGACCTAGGTTTATGGGGGAGATGTCTTGTTGCTACTATTCTCACAATTTTATTTCAGTCATTGCTTTTCTTTTCTTTTTGGAGGGGGGAAGGCAAGGCAATTGGGGTTAAGTGACTTTCCCAAGGTCACACAGCTAGTAAGTGTGTCAAGTGTCTGAGGCTGTATTTGAACTCAGGTCCTCCTAACTCCAAGGCCAGTGCTCTATTTACTGTGCCACCTGGCTGCCCCCTAGTAATTGCTTCTCTTTAAGCTAATTGAATCCTCTTGCTGAGTAGGGATAAGTTAAGCACTCAGGTAGAGCCCAAAGGGTATAATACAATACCTTGAACCTTGAGTGTTCCTCCAGCTAGGACCCTATCTATGAGGATGAGTTGGAAAGAATATATCCCAGAACACTACATTGTTTTGGTTCATCTAGGATTTGAAGGATTCATTCCTACAAACACCAAGTGTTCATTCTCTTTTAGGGAGTCTCATACATTTTCAGGGCTCATCTGAATGTTTCATTTCTTTCCAAGCTAGCTTGTTTGTTCAATAGTTGGGCAAGTCTGGACCTCTATTTGGATGTCATAGATTGTGCAAGGATCCACTGGAGAAATATTGGGTTTCTTCAGCATTTGTAGGGTACCATTGCACAAAATTTTATTCAAACTTTCATCTGGAATTACACTTAGTGTTATAGAGGGATCTACTGGAGAACTTTACAGACTGTACTAATGTACTAAAAGGAAGCATGGAAGGAATTTTCACCCAGGACACTTTAGTTTCTTACCCAAATATAAGAAAGTGACTGACTTCTAGATGACCTCCAAATCAACAGTCCTTGTTGGGAGAGACCTACATACTCTGGGAGCTCTTTTGTGACTGAAACTCTTCTCAGAATGAGGAATACAATTTAGGTTTATTTTTCTTTTCCCTTTATCACTTTGCTGTTATTGCTGTTTCTGTTTCATTTTCTTCTTTTCTAATTCTCTTTGGGCCAAAGCAAGCTTTTTTAAGTACCAGGCCAGCAATAATATATGAAAACTTCATAAAATGTTTATTTGTTGAATTTGTATAACTTTGTATTTGGGAACAAGTGAAATCCCTAGGCCCACCAGCAAAGCAGTCCTATGAGGACTTTTATAAAAAATATATATATATAACTTTTTTATATAAAAAAGTCTTTTATAAAAAGACTTTTTTGGGATTATTTGGGAATTTAATGGAATGCTAAGACTCTGTGAGTGACATGCAAGAAGCCAATAAGAATTGTTCTATGTGAACATTATTGATTCTTCAATGCAAAACATTGGGAAAGATACTTAAAAAGAACAATGTTTGAATCTCCCAAGGTCCCCCAGAGAACTATCCAGAATTGGAGATATAGTTTAATATAAAAGAGAACTCTTGTTGATTTCCTGGATATAGAGAATATTTAGCTGAGGGGAGAATATAACAGAAATAATTCCTAGAGCAGAACGTACCCTTGTTCTTTGGTGAGCAACATTCCCTTTCCATAGATGATACAGACAGGCAGGCCCGGAAGGCGCAGCGCGGCCAGCAGACACAGAGGCAGGACGGAAGGGGCCTGATCAACTCGGAGGGCAAGTCTTCCCACCAACCACAAGGTCCACTACCAGGCCTATCACCGGGACTGGGAACAAGGGCTGGGACTGGAAAGAGCAAGGTAAGAAGCAAATACAGGGGCCCCTGTTCTGGACAGCAAACACTCCTGGGGCTACCACTTCATAACCCAGAAATTTTTTTTAAAAGCCCCTTTCAGGACCTCCAAAGACCAGGATGACAGAGTGAACCCCACTTGCTCCAAACCCCCCCTCTGACCCTGAAAACATAGTAACTCTTGCCCCAGAGCAAAACCCTAGTAAAGGCTTGGGATCCTAGAGGAAGGGTATGGCTAGGACCCTGCCTCAAAATGGGTAGAAAGCAGACTACAAAGACAAAGACTCTGGAGTCCTACTATCCTCAGAGGGAAGAATCAACCTCAGGGAGACAATGTGGACTCCACACCCAAAGCTGAAACTTCAACAGGGAATGGATCCCAAGCACAGAAGGCTCTCTTAGATGAGATCAAAAGGAACTTTGAAAACAAAATGAGAGAGATAGAAGACAAAATGAATAACTCTCTCAAAACAAAAATAGCAGAATTAGAAAAACATTATAATGAGGCAAACAACTCTCTAAAAGAAAAGTGTATGATATGGAAAAGGAACTTTAAAAATTAACCAAGGAAAATGATTTGCTAAAAACTAGAATTAACCAGATGGAAACAAATAACTCTATGAGGAACCAAGAATTGGTCAAGCAAAACAACAAGAATGAAAAATTAGAAAAAGAGGTAAAATACCTCAAATTAAAAATAACTGACCTGGAAAACAGATCCAGGAGAGAATCTGAGAATAATAGGCCTACCAGAAAATTATGATGAAAAAATGAGCCTGGACAGCATTCTCCAAAAGCTCATGAAGGAAAACTGCCCTGAGATACTAGAACCTGAGGGTAAAATAGAAATCGAGAGAATCCACCGGACACCTGCTGAAAGAGATCCCAAACTGAAAAGTTTCGAAATGTTGTGACCAAACTCCAGAACTACCAGATGAAAGAGAATATACTTCAAGTGGCCAGAAAGACACAATTCAAATATCGAGGGACCACAGTGAGGATTGCACAGGATTTGGCAACCTCTACACTGAAAGATCAGAGGCAGTGGAATACAATTTTCCGGAAGGCAAAAGAGCTTGGGTTACAACCAAGGATAACATACCCAGAGAGACTGAGCATATTCTTCCAGGCAAAGAGATGGTCATTCAACGATATAACAGAGTTCCAGACCCTCTTGATAAAAAAGCCAGAACTCAATGGAAAATTCAACTTCCAATTACGAGATGCAACAGTGACTTAGAAAGGTAAACAAGGAGAACACACACACACACACACACACACACACACACACACACCCTGCTATTTGATAAGAGCAAACTGGTTATAGACAAGTAGAGGGTATGAGTATAAAATACAGAAAATGACGATTTAAAAAAAATGTTATTAAGGGCTACAAAGGGACTGCAATGGAAGAAAGGGAATGGATGAAGTGGAAAAGGGTAAATTATGCCACACATAGAGGCATAAAAACCGTATAGCAGAGGAAAAAAAGGGAGGGAGTTGTGAAGCATATGAGCTTTCCCATCATTGGTTCTGGTACAAGGAGGGAATAACAACCAGTTATTCCAGGACTCTATGGAGCAGAGAGGATACAGTAACTATGTGTTAGTAGTTTCCCTAACTGCCAAAGATGATTAGTCAGGAGGGCTGCCCATTTGGTCCCCTATGAGAGAAACTAAGGAAAAACAACTCTCTTTCTTTTGGTACTCTTCCAGAATTTCTTCTCCCTTGGATTTCCAGTAAGGTCCAAGGAAAAAGGGTTCTCTCTTCTTTCTTCCCATTGGCAATGGCAACTAAAATTTCTGAGTTGGGTGCTGACTGCCCAATGGAAGTTTGTTTCTGCAAAAGCACTACTTTTTAGAGAAAAAGAAATATCATCTGAAGGATCATATGACATTTGAAAGGACTAAAAAAGTTCGATTCATGTTTCAGTTGGCCTGGAGATCTGGGCATTGTGAATTATTCAGATAATACAGGTCTGTGTTCTTCAGTCCCACTTAAGTGATTTTATCTTTTGGGAGAATATCTCACATATGATATATTATTCCTTTTATATGAATGTGTACATAAGAAACTTTTATGCTTTACTCATTTTCCATAGTTGATGAAATAAAACACTGTTTTATACCTTGAACCCATGACGTACCTTGAATACCTTTTATGAGAGGAGACCCTACTAGATATGAGCCATTCCTATGCTTTATTTTAGAGATTTCCCTGGGGTTACTTTGGTGTGGGGACAAAGAGAACACGGGTGGAGGAAGAGAAAATTGACCTTTTCTTGTTTAGTGATCAAGACCTCCTCAGGATGAACCTGGTTCTGTGAATCCAGAGTTAAAACTGTTTTTTGGGAGGGGACTCTCATGCTTGTTCTACTTACCTCACAAGATGGTTGTGAGTAAAGTCCTATGCAAAATTTAATATGCTATATTAATGGAAATTTTTAGTCATTTGTCCTGCTATTGCATAGATTTCCTTGCTATACATAGATAACAAGGTTGACACATGCATTGGCCAGAGCTAGCTTTTGGGAGGCTTTGAAGGAAAGTGTGGGAAAGAAGAGATATTAGACTGTCTACCAAAGTCAAGGTCTACAAAGTCATTGTGCTGACCTCATTATTGTGTGCCTATGAAACCTGGATAGTATACCAGCACCATGCCAGGAAGTTGAATCACTTCCATTTGAATTGTCTTAGAAAGATTCTGAAGATCACCTGGTGTATCAGCAATGCAATATTCACAATGCCTATGGAAATTACAGATATGCTGATGTAATTATCCATCACAAAATATATCAGGCTTGCTATATGGGGGAATAAGCTAGAAAATTTATTAAAATACCAAAAGACTGAGTCCCAAAACCAGAAAGTGAAAGCCATCAGAGTAGTTATGAAATTGGCACAGGTAGATACAGTAGAAAGCACCCACATTCTCAAGCCTTTAAAACAGAACAGGCTACCTCAGGCAAAGATCCTCCTCTCCACTCTCACAGCAACCACCCAGCGTCCAGGAAGCATGCTCCCAGCAGCTCCTGCCCCTGGCAGTCCTCAGCAGGAGTCCTTAGTAGAAATTCTGGCTGACTCAAAAAGGGGTTCGTGCTGCCTCTGCTGCTGATGCCGCTGTCACCGCCACTGCTAGCCACCGCAGGAACTCTAGCTTGGCTTCCGCTTCCTCTTGCTCCGCCCTTTCCTGCTACATCAGCAAGTCCAATGGGGCATGGAAGATCTTTAAAATCCCATAACACTTACATTCAGCTCCAAGATCTTTCATGTCCCTTACTTGGCAAAAATACATTAGGAATAACTGGTGTCAACCAAATTTCACAACAATATAACAAGACTAGCACACAATAAACACAGAAAACCATATTTTAGGGTGGGGCTTGAGCACAAGCTCCCCATCATTCCCCCCACCACGAACAAATGGGGCCCCAAAATTTTGTGGTAAGGGGTCTTCATCTTGGAAGTGTCTCTTCTTCCATGGCTACTTGCTGCTGAAATCGGATGTAGAGCTGTCCCTGTCCCAAGGGGTCCCATCTGAGAGGTCAGTTCTTAACATCCTTGATGCCAGGTCCAAGGGTGACACATCACAGTTGCAGACAGGGGGTGATACCCAGCTTAAGCTATCTGGGGTCTACAGGTGGAGGGTACTAAGCCTGCGGAAACAAATCTAGCAAACAAGGCGAACAGACAAAAAATCAAGAAGAAGCAAAGAACCAGACTATTGTAGCCTCACTCACGGTAGAATAAACGAGTTAAGGGTAAATTTTGTAATCATCTTCTCCAGAATAAACAATAGTTACAGTGTTATCCCTCCCATGTGTTATAATCTCTGCAGCCTTTGGAACATCATCTGGCTTCCGTTTTACCCATACTTTAGCTCCTGATTTTATTCTATCAGTAGAACCAAATCCTTCAGTTCCTCTGACAGTTATTTTGGAAGGAGGGTCAGTTTTTACAAGTGGTATTGTTTTACAAGGAACGATAATCACTTGAACTATCCTATCATTTTTGAGAATCTGTATGGGCCCTTCACCTAAATTATGGAATGTTACAACAATTTCTCCTTGATAATTAGGATCTATTACTCCAGCCAATACATGTATTCCTTGAGCTGCTAATCCCGATTTGGGTAAAATCTGTCCAAAGTGATTTTTAGGGATTCTTATGCATATCCCAGTGGAGATTTTTCATATTTCTTTTCTGTCCAACCAAAAGTCTTCTAAACAATGTAAATCATACCCCACCGAACCAGGGGTCCTGGGTACGGTGCTGGGACATCTGGCCTCAAGGTCCAATACTCAATATTTGGGATCTCATGTGTTTGTTGTTTTCTAATTTGCAGATTTGGGGTCATCATTCTGGCTAGAGGTGTACTTCCTCCCAATGGTCTATTATTCAAATTACGCAAAGCCATAAACAAATTATCCTTCCAATGTTGATATGAATTATTGGAACTTAACTTCCTCAACTGCTCTTTCAGTAATCCATTCATTCTTTCAATTAACCGAGATGCTTCTGGATAATATGGAATATGATATATCCATTCTATATTGTTTAGTATACAATACTTCTTCATTTCATTGCTTTTGAAATGTGACCCATTGTCACTTTGAATCTGCATTGGGGTTCCATAATATGAGATCTAGAGTTTTACAAGTGTTTTTCTGGGTTGCATTCTTATAAGGACAAGCCACTAGTACACCTGAACAGGTGTCAACACAAGTACATATAAATCTGCATCCTCTATCCAGTGGTAGTGTACCAATATAATCTATTTACCAGATTTGGGCTGGGACTTTTCCTCTTGCTATTTGTCCAGTTACTACCTGAGGAACATTTCGCTCCTTTTCCAATTGACATATATGACATTCTTCTGCTATCTGTTTTAACAGTGAATGACAGATACTAATACCTTGATCTTGTGCCCACTGGTGTGTGGCCTGGACCCCCAAATGGCCTGCTGTTTGGTGGACCCAGTTTGCTAATACCGGATCATCAGTTGTTGTCAAAGTAGGGACAATATGTTCAGTAGCAATCTTTGCCAGTCAATCAGCATGAGCATTGTATTCACGTTCTGGTGTGGTGAGGGCCACATGAGCATCTACATGAAAAACTGACAAGTCAGTGACCAAAGACAGGTTCCAGATATCTTCCCATAATTCTTTGCCCCAGACTTGTTTGCCATGAATTTCCCAATTTTCATTTTTCCACATGAGCATCCATGTAGCTAACCCATTAGCTACCACCCATGATTCAGTGAATATATGACACTGTCCTCCTTGTTCTATTTTGTTCCTCAGTTAATACATCATATCCCTCATGCCATTTTACAGTGGACTGTACCAACTGTTGCTTTGGCTCAGGGGGTGTGTCATTCCTCTCAATTTCTATGTTTGCTACAGATTCATGTAGAGCAGAGACTCCACTTTTGCCTGTTTTCGCTCTATTTTGAATATACCACTTCCATTTGATTATACTAGCCTCTTGGGCATGTCCAATTCTGTGAGAAGCTGGGGTACTCATTACCCAGGTCATAATCGGGATTCCAGGTCTTAATGTCACTTCATGGCCCAGAGTCAGTTGTTCAGTCTCCACCAAAGCCCAATATGCAGCTAACAACTGCTTTTCAAAAGGTGTATACTGGACTCCAGATGAAGGGAGTTTCCTACAACAAAATCCCAAAGGTACATTTCGGCTTTGTTGTTTTTGCCATAAGCTCCAGTTTGCATAATCATCTTGTACAGTCACTTGCAATTCCACTGGACCATTTTGCATGGGCCAGAAATCTAGGGCCAATTGTATGGCAGCCTTGGCTTCTTCAAAAGCTTTACTCTGCTCAAGTCCACAATCGAATTCATATTTCTTCCGTGTGACTCTATATAAAGGTTTTAAAATCTGTCCCAAATGTGGAATGTGGTGCCTCCAGTATCCAAACAATCCTATGAACTTTTGGGCCTCCTTCTTATTGGTAGGGGTAGGAAAATCCTGAATCTTTTGTCGGGCTTGAGGAAGAATCTCCCATAGCCCCTTGTTCCATTGTATACCCCAAAATTTCACATTTTGAGCTGGTCCTTGAACCTTTGCAGGGTTAATTTCCCACCCTTTACTTTTCATATGCTCAATTAGAAGGGTCAAACTCCTTTCCACTTCTTTTGCATCTTTTCCCTGTATCATGATATCATCAATGTAGTGGGTAAGCTGTACACCAGGTAGCTTTAATTCATCCAACTGTTCAGCCACAATCCTGTGACAAATAGTGGGGCTATGTATGTACCCTTGTGGCAAGCGGATGAAAGTATATTGTCTACCCTGCCAAGTGAAAGCGAAGTGGTCCCATTGTTTAGGGTCTATTGGGATGGTGAAGAAGGCATTTGCCAAGTCAATTACTGCATACCAAGTCCCATCATATGTCTGGATCCTTTCTATTAAGGTGATGGTATCTGGAACAGCAGCATACAAAGAAGGAGTCACCTTATTCAACTGTCTATAATCCACAGTCATTCTCCATGTCCCATCTGATTTTCTTACTGGCCAGACAGGATTATTCCATCTTGTGCTTGTGGGGACTAACACTCCTGCTTCAACATATTCCTTTATAGTAGTGGTAATTTCATCTTGCCCACCTGGCACACGATACTGTTTTAAAGTAATTACTTCGGAAGGTTCAGGTAAAGTGATTGGGTCCATTTTTAGTTTTCCCACTAAAACCGTATTAATTCCTATCTTCCTCACAGCAAATTGGTATCTTCCTTCAGGTAAATTCAGAGTCATGCCTCTCAATACATCTATTCCAATGACATATTCAGGAACGGATACAACAACCACAGTGTATTCTTTCTTAGGTAACTGCCCAATTTTCATTGTTATTTTAACTTGTCTGGCTGATATTTCAGCGCCTCCTAGACCTGTGATGGTAATAGGAGTTCCATGTTTAAACTTAGGGTTTCCATAGCTAAGTCCCTAGTCACAGTAGTTGATCCATTCTTCCAACATATTGTTAAACCAATATGGGGTCTGCAATCTCTTCTGCATATTTCTTTTATTTGGGCTGGGGCTTGGCCTATCTCCTATTCCCGTTGAAGGTGGGGCAAACTTGAATACAAAGATTCAGATTCAGAAATACCTGCAGTGGTGGTTCCTGCTTCCCTATTCATTCTAATGCTAAGTACCTTTTCTTGGTACAGCTTATGCAGCTCTTTAGTTGTAATACCATATATTCTTCTAAAGTCCACCCCTGCTCTTAATAGAGCAGTAAACAGTTCCCTTCTTGTTGGTCTATTTTGTCTCTGAATCCTCTGGCTGTTTACTCTTCTCTCTCGAGGCAATTTGTCTTGTCCCCATTCCCCTAAATCACTTAATTGTGAAATCTTATCCAGCACCTCTGAAAGAGGGTGCCCTATTTCTCCAATTAATAGAGTCAGAATTAAGTGCTTATATGCAGGAGGAGCCGTCTTCACTATGCTATTTCTATGAGGAACTCCTATGCATTTGCATCTCCAATCATGATAGCAGATTTCATTACCTCCTCCTTTAGCTTTCTCATACAGTCTCTAAGTGAGTACCAGGGTCTGTCTCCCCTAGGCCACATAGATTCAGTAGGATATTGCTTTTTGCATCCCTCTGCAGCTAAGGCTAGCAGATTAGTTTTGTTGTTACCTCCTTGCATATGGTGATCCCTAAAAGCTTGGTGTACAAAAGGATTCTGACTGATACTTATGAATTTTAAACAGTCCTCATTGTCCAGTGTTATTCCTCCAGTGCCTTCATCAGTGATTCTTACTATCCAAGACACTAAAGACTCCCCCATTCTTTGGGTGAATCTACTCAATATATCAGTGATTTCCTGTTGAGTGAAATCCTCAATTATCTCCCTTGACTCTGTTTTGCCCCGGTGGTTCTCCTGTCTTCTTCATATGGGGAGAGCTTCTACATTAGAAGACTACTCATCTAACCTTGCTCCATTCTCCTCACACACATTCTCCTGGAAGCTGTTTTTTGCTTCCTTTTAGCTACATGAATAGTAGCTTGCTCCTGGACCACATGAGGCCCTCCAGTTTGCTCTTCTGAATGCTGTGACACAGAAGAATCCTCAGGCAAACCTGATTGGCTCAAGTGTGGGAAGTCTAGTAAGAGTGGTTTGGCCCAGCCACAATGTAAGTAAGGCTTGTGGCCTCATGCAAATGCCTCATCAAATGGGACAATTTAATCAAAGTTCAAGGGGGTAGGAGGGAGTCCCAGAGGCTGTACCTCAAATATTCAAGGAGAGCTCAAGGAGGTTCCCAGAGCCTGCACCTCATCAAACAGAAGTTAAGTGACTTGCTCAGGGTCACACAACTAGTAAGTGTCTTAGGTCAAATTTGAACTCAGGTCTTCCTGATCCCAGGCCCAGTGCTCTATCACTTTGCCACCTAGCTGCCTCCTCTATTCATATGCAAGTATAATACAATTATTTGTATTCACATCATTCCTATGCATGACTTTGATTGGCAGACTCTCAAAAATTTCCTAACTTCTGTGGTTATTTTGAATGTAATTTATCTTTCTATCTCTTTCTGTTGAGTTTTGTTGGCACTATCCAGAAATATTTTTGTGGATTAATGTTTATATAATGCTATAAAGTTTATAAGGTGCTTTCTTCACTACCCTGTGATAGACAAATATTATTATTTCCATTTAACAATTAGGAAACTGATGTTCAGAAAGGTTGACTCATTTTCCCATAGTCTTGAAGTCAGGAAGTATCAAGAGCTAAATCCAAGTCTAGCATCCCAAACACTGTACTGCAGCCTTCATTAAGTACCTTTTATGTTTAAGGAGTTAAAGTGATAGGTGTGTGGAGTTGAGTGGGAAGAGTAATGCAAACTCTAGATAAAAAGATATTTCTGCCTTTCCTTTGAGTAAATTACAGTCTTATCTGGAGCTGTGTCACAAACATAGATAACTATTGGAAAGCTGTTCTTTAGAACAGCAAAGCTGAAGGTTAAGGAAGTAAGAACAAAGATATTTAGGTATAAATGAAATCTGGCCTTATTACACTTATTACCTGTGTGACTCTGGACAAGTCACTAAGTCTGTTTACCTCAGTTTCCTTATCTGTAAAGTGAACTGGAAAAGGAAATGGCAAACCATTCCAATGTCTTTGCCAAGAAAACCATGAATGAAGTCATGAAGAGTCAGTCGTGAACGAAAACAACTGAACAACACATACCTTGGAAACAGTGTAAGGTTTGAAAATTCCAATTGCATATAAAAAAAGCCTCAGAGAGCCCAAGATTTCTCAATACTTTGGTTTCCAGCCACTCATTTGCTTAAGAACCCAAGTATCTGGGAAATGTACCTGGCTAGTCACCATATATAAAAGCAGGGTGTTCACTAAGCTCTAATTCACTAAGGTCCTTGCTCTACACCAGAAAGAATTCTAGAATTGCAGAATCTGTAATCTATCAACCCCTGGCCAAAAGGTGACAAATTTGTAAGAGATGAAGGACTGGCTGGCTGAGTTCAGGAGGAGAGATTTCTGCCAATCCCAGGCTAAGAATTTCTGCCTTTCTGAAAGAGGACAAAAGCATTCCAGCTGAAAAGAGCACATCAGTCAAAACAGTGCCCTAATACCCAGACTTGTCAGAGGCTAGAGGTGGTAGGGGCTATTGTCAATGAGTCAATAAGTGTTTAAGTGTCTACTATATGCCAGGGGTGTATGGGTTGTTCAGGGAGTACTAGCACCTCTGGTGAGAGGGCTTGCGGAACCCTTCTTAGGGCTGCTCACACACTTTTGGTGTCTACCTGTCACCCAGCTCTTACCTGTGGCTCCAAGAAGCTGTAGCCTGCACGCACAGTAGTATGGGCTAAACCTGGCTGAATGTAGCCAACAAGTTTTTTTTTTCTTTTAAAAAAATTTTTTTAATGGCTTATCTGCCTTTGAGTCATTTTTATTTTATTTTTATTTTTTTGCTTTTTTTTTTGAGGAGGGGAAGGCAGGGCAATTGGGGTTAAGTGACTTGCCCAAGGTCACACAGCTAGTAAGTAGTAAGTGTCTTGAGACCACATTTGAACTCAGGTCCTCTGGACTCCAGGGCCAGTGCTCTATTCACTGTGCCACCTAGCTGCCCAAGCTTTAAACCCATTGGTGAGTTAGGGAGCTGCCTGCCCCAAGCATGTGAAAACTTCTTCCAGAGAAATAGGCGCATTTGAATAATTTATCTCAACAGTTATGAAGGTAGCTGAAGCAGGTACTATGGAGCACTTAGAATTTAACAAGACATCAATGACGCCAAGATCATCTGCTTCATCTCAGACCACAGTCATCCTGACTTTTGTCTCAAAGAGAGAGTGAGGTTGATGACTTTTTGCAACACTGCCTCACTTAAATCCACTCATCATGATGTCATTGGTCTTCAAAAGTGAAGAATGAACAACTATATGCCAGGCACTGCGGCAAGCATTGAGGATACAAAGTAAGGCAAAGGACAGTCCCTGTCCTCAAAGAGCTCACAATCTAATCTAATAATCTTATACAAATATGTATAAGCAAGTTATATACATAGGTAATAATGAAGAGGGAAGGCATTAGAATTAAGAGGGATTAGGAAAGGCTTCCTCTAGAAGATGGAATTTTGGTTGAGATTTTAAGGAAGTTAGGGAGGTCAGTAGTGAGAGCAGAGGAGGGGAAAGCATTGCAGGTATGAGAGACAGCCAAAGAAAATGCCCAGAGATAAGAGATTATATTATGTCTTATTTGGCCAGTAATGGCCAGAAGTCCAGTGTTAGTGGATCAAAAAATACATGGGGGTGGATGATAAGGTGTAAGCAGATTGGAAAGGTAAAAGGAGGTTAGGTTGAATGAGCGTGGGGTAACATGATCAGACCTGCATATTAAGAAAATAATTAGTGGCTGAATGGAGCATGGACTAAAGTGGGGAGAGACTTGAGGCAGGCAGATCCACTAGTAGTGTATTGCAGGAGTCCAAGTGTAAGGTCTTGCAGCAGGGTGGTAACAGTGTTAGAGGAGAGAAGGGATACATTCAATTTGAGGTGTATAACTAGCTACCCATCAAATAATGAAACCCAGGAATTCCAGAGAATCGACCCATCCAGCAGAGACAACACTCGGTAAAGGGCCAGCCCAGCAGCTGAACAACCTTCCAGCCAAGACTGGAAATAATTGTTGGTCACCTGCCCAGCCTATCTTTCCAGCAGTCATCCCTTTTGAGGGTTGAACCTAGAAGTAGAGTAATATCCCTGGCTCTGTGCATCCTCTATGTGCAAAAGCCCTTCCAGGAACCAGCCCACCTGAGCAGTGGAGCAATTTATCCATCACCAGCTCCACTCTACATAAAGAACCTCAGGAAAACTGTGCAGAGAGGAAGGGCATACATTCTAAGCAAATTTATAATTGTTAGTTGCCTTGGACACACATAGTATCTTCTATCTCACTATCACTGCCCCATTTCAGATTAGTGTATTTGTGGGAAAGCCAGGTAACCACAAGGTTACCCCCCAAGAATTTGAAGTGGTATCTAATCCTTTGGGGCCCTTCCACAAGTGTGAGTACAAGTAGAAAAATAAACCCTATGGGAGTGTTACACTGTCATGGGTATAAATAAGGTAACTGATAGAAAAACACTCAATTGTTATTGTTTTAGAAAATAAGGTAGATCTTCTAAAGCTGTAGTCTAATGGTCAGAAATGAAAATCCAGCATTTATAAAATGTGTCTTTTCACTATTCTGTTTTTCTACCACACACTAGCACTATGGGAATTTATTAGATGTGAACACATATAATCACCATTACTAATTAATGACATACAATTATAATAATTATAGGGTCTTGCCCCACCCACCTCTCTAGGATTAGAGATGTTGTGATTAGAGGTGAAAGAAGTAATGGGCTGCTTGAAACTGAGAGCTTGAATTGCTCTTGGAGGACTAAAAAAGAGGACTGCACATGAGGCATTTGGATGGGTTTATTTGGTTTTGGTTTTTTTGGCTCTGGAAAAAGAACAAAGCTTTGATCCAGCCTAATTGCTACTTCTATCTACATAAGGCCCATCTCACATGACACCTCCTTTAGGAAACAATCCCTGATCCCTGCAGTAAGTAATGACACTTCTCCTTGACTTTCCCAAACATCTTGTTTTCCATGTTTATGATACACTTATCATATATTACTGCATATTATAGTTTTCTGTATTTCTCTTATGCACTTACTGGATAATAACTTTTTTTTATAATCAAGTAAGGGACCCAGTCTTTTCCTAAGCCTTGTATTATTTCTCATGATCTGTACACATTAGGTACTTAATAAATGTATGTTGAATTGAATTAAAGATACTAGTATTTAGAGCTAGAATGGACCTGAGATCATTTGATTTGAGATCATTTAGACTAAACTGAGTCATTCTGCAGATGTAGAGGAGCTTGGAGATGCCCCCTCCCACCTCCCCACTTTCCACACCAGTGAGCACTAAGGGTGTTGATCCTGTGCTCTGACCACTTCCAGGCCCTTACTTTTGCTCTTGTGCAACAAGGGGCTTCTCAATGGTTCCCATATGCTGCCTTCTCCTATACCATGAGACAGGGGGTGATGGAGAAGTTGGAGTGGTCCACAAATACTTCATTCAAGAGCTACTCAATAAGTAGATTTTTAACACCGGAGATAATTTCCACTTTTTTTCTCTTCCTCTTTTGATTATACAGCTTGGCACTCTGAAATTTTCCCATCTATAGGAACAGGAACAAGCATTTATTGGTTTTTTTGTTTGTTTGTTTTTGGAGGGGGAAGCAGGGCAATTGGGGTTAAGTGACTTGCCCAAGGTCACACAGCTAGTAAATGTATCTGAAGTTGGATTTTAACTCAGGTCCTCCTGATTGCAGGGCTGGTACTCTATTCATTGTGCCACCTATTTGCCCCAGAAACAAGCATTTATTCAGCACCTATAATGTGCCAGGCACTTAACAAATACCATCTGATTTGATCCTCACAAAATCTATAGGAAGTTAGAGTTATTATTACCCCATTTTACCATTGAGGAAACTGAAGCAGAAAGAGGTCAAGCAACTTGTCCGGGGCCCATAGTCAAGCTCCATTTGTTTTAATTGACTGTCTAGAACTTCTCCACCATTGGCTACAAAGTATATAATCAATATGATTTATATATTGATGATCTGGTAGATCCATGTGTAAAGTCACCTTTTGGGTTGTTGAAAAAGTTTGTTATGACCAATGAGTTATCTTGACAAAACTCTAATAGTCCCTGCCCTGCTCCGTTTTGTATTTGAAAGTTAAATTTACCTGTTATTCCAATTATCTTTTGATTTCTTACTTTAGTATTCCAATCCCCTACAATGAATATAACTTCTCTTTTTGTTGTTATTTCTAGCAGATGTTGTAGGTCTTCATAGAACTGATCAACTTTGGCTTCTTCAGCATCAGAGGTTGAATGGTTTGCCTTGGAATTTAACAGATATCACTTAGCCATTTTTGAGTTTATACCCTAGTATGGCTTTTCTCACCCTTCTATTGACTATGAAGGCTACTCCATTTCTTTTAAAGGATTCTTGCCCACAGTAGTATATGTAGTGATCATCTGAATTAAATTCACCTATTCCTGTCTATTTAAGTTCACTGACACCCAAGATGTTGATGTTTAATCTTTCCATTTCCTGTTTGACCACATCCAGCTTATGTTGGTTCATAGGTCTTACATTCCAGGTCCCCATGCAATGTTGATCTTTGTAGCATCAGACTTTCCTTTAATCACCAGATGCATCAGCAGCTGAGCTTCCTTTCTACTTTGGCCCAGCTGTTTCATTAGTCCTGGAGTACTGGAGCTTCTTGCAGTCCTCCACTCTTCTCCAGTAACCTATTGGACACTTTCTGACCTGAGGGACTTATCTTCCCACGTCATCTCTTTTATCATTCCAGTATGTGCATGGGGTTTTCTTGGTATACTGGAGGGGTTTGCCATTTACTTCTCCAGAGAATCACCTTTTGTCAGAACTCTCCACTATGACGTGTCCACCTTCGATAACCCTGCACAGCATAACTCATAGTTACACTGAGCTAGGCAAACCCCTTTATCATGACAAGGCAGTGGTCCATTTCTTTCCCCAGCTCATTTTGTTGTAGATGTGGAAAATATGGCAAACAAGGTTAAGCTATTTGCCCAGGAATACATAGCTAGTAAGTATCTGAGGATGGATCAGAACTCTTCCCACCCCCTCCGAAAGGTAAGGCAGTTTAGGTTAAGTGACTTGCCCAAGGTCACACAACTAGTAAGCGTCAAATGTCTGCAGTCAAATTTGAACTCAGGTCCTCCTGACTCCAGTTGCCCCCTGGATCTGAAATTTTAAACTGGAGTTTTTTGGATTCCAGGCCTAGCATTGCATCCACTATCGTTGCTCTAAAGTTACTGCCTTCAAGTTCCAAGTTGGGTGTGGATTTGTATAACACTACTATTGTCTTGCCCCTGGTTGGAATTTTCAGTAGTCTTTTTGCAGGACTAAAGTGTTATCAGCTAGCTGGAAATCTCTGCTAGTTCCAAGAGACATAACTGCCAGCTCCCTGCTGGTCTGGGATTCCTGCTTGAAGAGAAGAAAAATCTCTAACACTTAGAAGTCTCTAAAAGTGAAACGGGCTTCTTGAAGACCTTAACTGACCTCAGCATTGATTGAAGATGGTCTGTTGAAAACACTATGGTAGCACAGAGTCCTCCTTAATAGACTGATCCTTCATGTAGAAGATGGTCATCTCATCTACCTGAGAGCCAGTGTCACTTCAGAATGCTCAATATAGTGTTTGCTGCCTAACAACTTCAGGAATAATACCAGGAGTAGAAGAGAGGTCTGTACACGCAACATTTGTAGATCTGACCAAGAACTTTCATAAGTCATGAGACTTTATGGAAAGTTATGTCAAAATTTGGTTGCCTGGAAAAGTTCATTAGCATTGTACTTAAATTTCATGATGACATGCTTGTCTGGGTTCTGGATAATGGAAAATACTCTCATGCTTTCCTTGTCACCAATGGAATGAAAAAAAGATGTGTACTTGCTCCCATGCTTTGTAGCATGATGTTTTCAGCCATGTTGTCAAATGCTTTCAGTGAGGATGAACATGGAATCAAGGTCAGCTATCACACTGATGGTAAATTTTTCAACTTGAAAAGTCTACAAGCCAAGACCAAAGTGGAGGGAGTGTTGGTGCATGATTTCCTGTTTGCAGATGATTGTGCACTCAATGTAGACAAGTATGGCTCACTTCTCTGCTGCTTATGCTAATTTAGACCTAACGATTAACATCAAGAAAACACAGGTGCTTGATCAGCCACCATTACACCATCCATCTGTGGAACCATCGGTTACAGAAAATTGAGAAGTTTTTTGAATGCTCTGGGATACAGACCTAGTAATGAGTGGTATTGCTGAAACTTTATGTTTTCTGTGGGAGAGTCTTCTGAGTATCAGGTTTCTGGAAACATAGCCCTAGGGGTCATTAGATTATAATAGTCTTTTTTAAAATTTTTTGTAATTTATTTGAGTAATTCTTTAATTTATTAATTTGTTTGTTTCCTTTTAGTTTACAGGATTCAATTCCACAATTTCTTGAATTTCACATTTTGTCCCCCTCCCTCCCCTCCTCCCCCCCCCCCATGGCGGCTAATAATCAAGTATAGGATCTGTAAATACTTTCACATTATACAATGGTCAGGTTATAAGGATGGATTGTACCAGCTGGAATGAAAAATGGTAAAGAGGACATAAAATCAAATAAGAGAACGAAAAAGATCAGGTATTTTGCTTCCACCTGGATATAAATTTAGTTCTTTCTAGTTCTTTCTCTGGATGCACGTTTTTCTCTCCATCATGCGTCTTTTGGGATTGACTTATATCCCTGCATTGTTGAGAAGAGTCCAGTCTATCAAAGTTGGTCATCACACATACGTTGTGACTGTAATTGTGTACAAATTTCTCCTGGTTCTATTCTTCTCACTCAGCATCAGTTCTTTTAAGCCTCTCCAGGTAAATATGAAGACTGCCTGCTCCCCGTTTCTTACAGCGCAATAGTATTCCATAACATGCATATACTTGTTCAGCCATTCCCCAATTGATGGGCACCCCCTTAACTTCCAATTCTTTGCCACAACAAAAAGAGCTGCTATAAACATTTTTGTACATATGGGTCTTTCTCCCATTTCTATGATCTCTTTGGGCTATAACCCTAGGAGTGGTATTGCTGGATCAAAGGGTATGAAAGTATTTATAGTCCTTTGGGCATAACACCAGATTGCTCTCCAGAAAGGCTGGATCAGTTCACAACTCCACCAACAATGCATTAGTGTTCCAGTTGCCCACATCCTCTCCAGCATTTGTCATTTTCCTGTTTTGTCATCTTAGCCAATCTGACTGGTGAGATGTGGTACCTCAGAGTTGTTTTGATTTGCATTTCTCTAATCAATAGTGAATTAGAGCATTTCTTCATGTGCTTATAGATATCTTTAATTTCTTTCTCTGAAAACTTCCTGTTCATATCCTTTGACCATTTATCAATTGGGGAATGACTTGTATTCTTATAAATTTGACTCAATTCTCTGTATATTTTAGAGATGAGTCCTTTGTCAGAGACATAGGTTGTAAAGATTCTTTCCCAATTTCCCACCTCCCTCTTAATCTTGGTTACATTGGCTTTATTTGTACAGAAACTTTTCAATTTCATGTAGTCAGAATTATCCATTTTACATTTTATCATGTTCTCTAATTCCTGTTTCGTCATAAAGTCATTCCCTCTCCACAAGTCTGATAGGTAAACTATTCCTTGCTTTAGCAAACTGCTTACAGTATCAACCTTTATACCTAGATCATGAACCCATTTAGACTTGATTTTGGTATATGGTGTTAGATAATGATCTATGTCCAGTTTCTGCCATACTATATTCCAGTTTTCCCAGCAGTTTTTGTCAAATACTGAGTTCTTACCCCCAAAACCAGGGTCTGGGGGTTTATCAAACAATACATTACTGTTGTCATTGACTTCTGAATCTCGTGTGCCTAATCTATTCCATTGATCCACTCCTCTATTCCTCAGCCAGTACCAAGTAGTTTTGATGACTGCTGCTTTATAGTACAGATTGAAATCTGGTAAGGCTAGTCCACCTTCCCTAGCATTTCTTTTTATTAATTCCCTTGATATTCTGGACCGTTTATTCTTCCAGATGAATTTTGTTACTATTTTTTCTAACTCTATAAAGTAGTTTTTTGGTAAATTAATTGGTATGGCACTAAATATATAATTTGATTTAGGTAAAATTGTCATTTTTATTATATTAGCTCTACCCAGCCATGAGCAATTGATATTTTTCCAATTAGTTAGATCTGACTTTATTTGTGTGAAAAGTGTTTTGTAGTTATGATCATACAGGTCCTGGGTTTGTTTTGGCAGGTAGATTCCCAAATATTTTATAATGTCTACAGTAACTTTAAATGGGATTTCTCTTTCTACTTCTTGCTGTTGAATTTCATTGGAAATATACAGGAATGCCGAGGATTTATGTGGGTTTATTTTATATCCTGCAACTTTGCCAAATTTATTTATTGTCTCAAGCAGTTTTTTACTTGATTCTCTAGGATTCTCTAAGTATATCATCATATCATCTGCAAAGAGTGATAGCTTGGTCTCTTCTTTGCCTAACTTGATTCCTTTGATTTCTTTTTCTTCTCTAATTGCTACTGCTAACATTTCTAGTACCAGATTGAATAAGAGGGGTGATCGTGGACACCCTTCTTTCACCCCTGATCTTATGGGAAATGCTTCTAGCTTCTCCCCATTACATATAATACTTGCTGATGGCTTGAAATAGATGCTACCTATTATTTTAAGGAAGGCTCCATTTATTCCTATACTTTCTAATGTTTTTAATAGGAATGGATGTTGTATTTTGTCAAAAGCCTTTTCTGCATCTATTGAGATGATCATGTGGATTCTGCTAATTTTATTGTTGATATGCTCAATTATACTGATGGTTTTCCTAATATTAAACCATCCTTGCATTCCTGGAATAAATCCTACCTGATCAAAGTGTATTATTCTTGAGATAAGTTGCTATAGTCTTTTGGCTAGTATTTTATTTAGAATTTTTGCATCTATATTCATGAGGAAGATTGGTCTATAATTTTCTTTCTCTGTTTTATCTCTTCCTGATTTAGGTATTGTAATGTAATGCCAAGGAAAGGCAACTTCCCAAGGTTCAGAATACCAGCATAGGTGCTCTCCATTTTATTCAGTGACCAACCAAGAACAGAGAAGATTAAAACATGACATCATTCAAAATACAGCATTTACTAAGTGTGATTAAATAATCTCCAAGTACTACCCCACCCCAGGATCTTCCAATCATTCAATCAATTACAAAGTCCCTGTTCTAAATACTTCTCCACCCCTAGGCTATACCTTAATTAAGTCCACCACAAAGCCCCTCTTCTCAAATGGAGATTAGTTTCCAAACATAAGGTCAAAAGTTCCCCACCCCTGGATCACAATCGAATCTACCCCAGAGTTACATCAAGTTTAAACACAGCACTTAATACCCAAATGGAGGTCTTTTCTTCATCTTGACACGAGGCAAGTTCTCAGCAATCTTAGTTCCTGGGGAGACAAGGCTTAGCAAGGCCATAAGATACATTGCCAGTCCCTTCATGAATTTATCCTCTGTCTGTAGAACAGTCCTAGAACCCCTGAACACATTAGCAAAGCCCTCTCCCGGGATTTCTGTAAACATACAACAAGAAAATCCTTCTTCAGGGCTTCTGAACCAACAGAAAGGCTCCCAGACCCCTGCAACAACAGCACTGTCCTTCACCAGTGGACAGTATTCATTCTGTCTGCAGGACAGTCTCCAGACCCCTGCAACAACAGCACTGTCCCTCACCAGTGGACAGTATTCACTCTCTGTCTGCAGGACAGTTTCAGGGCTTCTTAGCAAACAGCCAGGTTCCAGGACTTCTTCAACAAAAGGACTGTCTTTCACCAGTGGACAAATCTGGCAAAACAACATCAAAACAGACAGACAAAGTACCAGCAAAACAGCCATGTCTCCTCAGTCCTTGGCAGCTCAGGGGGCAGGTCTCAAAAGTCCAGGGCAATTCAAAGCGGCCACCAGCAATTCTCTTAGTCTCTCTCTCTCCACGAGGTGCTGCTTCCAAAAAGATCTTCCGCCTCTCTCTAGTGTCTCTCCAAATCTACCTCACCAGCTCCTCCCAGTTCAGGACTTTCTTTTCACATCAACAAGCCCATCCCACAGGTGGGATTAACAAACTCTGGGTTTTAACACAATCAATTTGAAAACCAAGCCAATACAGGGGAATCTTTAATTGCCATTACTATCACAGGTATCACTACCATATTTGTGTCATAAAAAGAATTTGGTAGGACTCCTTCTTCACTAATTTTCCCAAATAGTTTGTAGAGTATTTAGAATTCACTAGTGAATCCATCTGGCCCTGGAGATTTTTTCCTAGGGAGGTGGCTGATGGCTTGTTCATTTTCTTTTTCTGAGATGGGATTATTTAAGTAATTTACTTCCTCTTCAGTTAATCTGGGCAACTTGTAAGTTTCTAAATATTCATCCATTTCCCTAAGATTGTCAAATTTATGTGCATACAATTGGGAAAAATAATTCCTAATTATTGGTTTGATTTCCTCTTCATTGGAGGTAGATTCACCCTTTTCATTTTTGATACTCATAATTTGGTTTTCTTCTTTCTTTTTTTTTTTATCATATTGACTAAGCGACTATCAATTTTGTTGGTTTTTTCATAAAACCAGCTCTTGGTTTTATTTATTAGTTCAATAGTTTTCTTAATTTCGATTTTATTAATCTCTCCTTTAGTCTTCAATATTTCTAGTTTAGTATTTAATTGGGGATTTTGAATTTGTTCTTTTTCTAGGTTTTTTAATTGCATGCCCAATTCGTTGAGCTCCCTTTTCTGTAATTTAATCACGTATGCACTCAGGGATATAAAACTTCCCCTAAGAACTGCCTTTAATGCATCCCACAGATTTTGGTACGTTGTCTCATTATTATCATTCTCTTGAATGAAATTACTGATTGTTTCTATAATTTCTTGTTTGACCCACTCATTCTTTAGGATTAAATTGTTTAATTTCCAGTTAGTTTTTAGTCTGTCTTTCCCTGGCCCTTTATTGCATCATGATCTGAGAACGATGCATTTAATATTTCTGCCTTACTGCATAGAATTGTGAGGTTTTTATGCCCTAGAACATGGTCAATTTTTGAGTATGTGCCATGAACCGCTGAGAAGAAAGTATATTCCTTTTTATCCCCATTCAGTTTTCTCCAGAGATCTATCATACCTATCCTCTCTAAAATCCTGTTCACCTCCTTCACTTCTTTCTTGTTTATTTTGAGGTTGGATTTATCAAGTTCAGATAGGGGGAGATTAAGGTCTCCCACTAGTATAGTTTTGCTATCTATTTCTTCCTCTAATTCCTTTACCTTCACCTCTAGGAATTTGGATGCTACACCACTTGGTGCATATATGTTAAGTAGTGATATTGCTTCATTCTCGATGGTGCCTTTTAACAGGATATAGTTTCCTTGCTTATCTCTTTTAATTAGGTCAATTTTTGCTTTTGCTTTATCTGAGATAAGGATTGCTACCCCTGCTTTTTTTACTTTAGCTGAGGCATGATATATTTTACTCCAACCTTTTACCTTTACCTTGTGTGTATCCTCTGTTTCAGATGTGTTTATTGTAAACAGCATATTGTAGGATTATGATTTCTAATCCATTCTGCTATCCATCTCCGTTTTATAGGAGAGTTCATTCCATTCACATTTACAGTTATGATTGTTATCTGTTTCTTTCCCCTCATCCTATTCCTGCCCCTGTTAATGTTTGTATTTTCCCTCCCTTCTCCCTTCCCCCCTTAACAGTTTTCCTTTTGACCACCGCCTCCCTCAGTGTTCCCTTTTCGGCCCCCCTCCCTTTTCCTCCCCTTTTCCCCTTACTACTTCCCTCCCTACAAACCACTCCCACCCCCCTTTTGTAACCCTTTCCCCCTCCTACTGCCTGTAGGATATTGTTATACTTAATGAAGTATGCTATTTTTTCTTCGCATCAAGAATGACAGGAACAGATCTCATGCGAAGCTCCTCTCCTTCCCCTCTTTCCCTCTAAAATGATTCTTTTTGTGTTCCTTCTCTATAGCGTCCTATGCTTAACTGGTTGTTAATCTCTCCTTGTACCAGAACCAATGATGGAAAAGCTCATATGCTTCCCAACACCCTCCCTTTTTTTCCTCTGCTATACAGTTTTTATGCCTCTATGAGTGGCATAATTTACCCTTTTCCACTTCATCCCATCCCTTTGTAGCCCTTAACAAGATTTTTTAAAAATAGTCATTTTGTGTATTTTATACTCATACCCTGTACTTGTCTCTTACAAGTTTGCTCTTATCAAATAGCAGGGGGTGTGTGTGTGTGTGTGTGTGTGTTCTCCTTGTTTACCTTTCTAAGTCACTGTTGCTTCTCGTAATTGGAGGTTTAATTTTCCATTGAGTTCTGGCTTTTTTATCAAGAAGGTCTGGAACTCTGTTATATCATTGAATGACCATCTCTTTGCCTGGAAGAATATGCTCAGTCTGGCTGGGTATGTGATCCTTGGTTGTAATCCGAGCTCTTTTGCCTTCCTGAAAATTGTATTCCACTGCCTCCGATCTTTCAGTGTAGAGGCTGACAAATCCTGTGCAATCCTCACTGTGGACCCTCGATATTTGAATTGTTTCTTTCTGGCCGCTTGATTTATCTGGTAGTTCTGGAGTGTGGCCACAACATTTCGAGGATTTCTCAGTTTGGGATCTCTTACAGCAGGTGTCCGGTTGATTCTCTCGATTTCTATTTTCCCCTCAGGTTCTAGTATCTCAGGGCAGTTTTCCTTAACTAGCTCTTGGAGAATGTTGTCCAGGCTCATTTTTTCATCATAATTTTCTGGTAGGCCTATGATTCTCAGATTATCTCTCCTGGATCTGTTTTCCAGGTCAGTTATTTTTTCTTTAAGGTATTTTACCTCTTTTTCTAATTTTTCATTTTTGTTGTTTTGCTTGGCTAATTCTTGGTTCCTCATAGAGTTATTTGTTTCCATTTGTTCAATTCTGGTTTTTAGCAAATCATTTTCCTTGGTTAATTTTTGAAGCTCCTTTTCCATATCATACACTTTTCTTTTTAGAGAGATGTTTTCCTCACTATAATGTTTTTCGAATTCTGCTATTTTCGTTTTGAGAGAATTATTCATTTTGTCTTCTATCTCTCTCATTTTGCTTTCAAAATTTTTTCTTTTTTCTTTTATATAAGGTTAATTTTTATTTCTTTAGTAACAAATGAAAATAAAACCCTATAAAAACCAATTTCTCCTCTAATTGTTGTGCTAATCCCAATGTCCTTATATACTTTTCTTGTTCAATTGGTCCTGTGCCCTCTATGTATATCTGTAAACATATACACATATTCACATATACTCTCATATTGTGTATATATATATATATATATATATTTCTATTCTCTTCAACTACTGAGAAAAGTTTCATAATTTACAGTTATTGTTTTTCCATTTAGGAATAATAGTTCAACTTTGATAAGTTCCTTATCTTTTCCCTTTTTACCTTCTCATGCTTCTCTTGCTCCTTATATCTGAATGTCAAATTTTCTATTCAACTCTGGTTTTTTCAGCAAGAATGCTTGAAAGTCCTCTATTCCACTGAATGAACATATTTTCCCCTGAAACCTGATAACTCAGTTTTGCTGGGTAGGTGACTCTTGGTTTTAATCCCAACTCCTTTCACCTCTGGAATAGCATATTCCAAGCCCTTCAGTCCCTCAGTGTAGAATCTGCCAGATGCTGGGTTATCCTGATTTGTTTCCAAATTTTCAAATTGTTTCTTCCTGGCTGCTTAGAATATTGTCTCCTTTTAATTATAATAATTTTAATACTTTTTAAATTATCTCTCCTGGTTCTATTTTCCAGGTCAGTGGTTTTTCCCATGAGATATTTCACATTGCCTTCTATTCTTTCATTTTTTTCCATCTGTTTAACAGCATCTTGATTTCTCATGAAGTCATTAGCTTCCATTTGCTCCAATCTTATTCTGAAGCAATGATTCTCATCATTGAGCTTTTGAGATTCTTTTTCCATCTGGCAAATTCATCTTTTTTTAAGGCATTCTTCTCCTCATTGCCTTTTTGAGCCTGTTTTGCCATTTGAGTTAGTCTATTTTTTATTTTATTTTATTTAACAATCGGGGTTAAGTAACTTGCTCAAGGTTACATGGCCAGTTATTTCTGGGTGTGGTGCTAAGTATCTGAGCCCAGATTTGATCCCCAGGTCATCCCGACACTGGAGCTGGTGCTCTTACTCGCTGAGCCACCTGGCCACCCCTAGTCTATTTTTTTGTTTTCCTCAGTCTGGCTGTTGACTCTCATTTCATAATTTTCTGGCATCATTCTCATTTCTCTTCCCAATTTTTCCTCTTCTTCTCTTATCTGCTTCTGAAGGTCCTCTATGGCCTGTGACCAGCTCGTATTTTCCTTTGAAGTTTTTGTGAAAGAGTTCTGACTTCACTGTCTTCCTTTTATTCCCTGCTTTGTTCCTTTTTGTCCCCAAACTAGGAGTCTAATGTTAGAATCTTCTGTCTGCTTTGTTTCCTTTGGCTAGTCATGTCGCCCCTCAGTCACTTGACCCCCCATCAAACAGGGGAGCTTTCATCCCAAACACTGGGGTTTTCTCAGCTGCTGGAGGTATTAGATGGGTGCCCTGTCTTAGGCCTCCACAGGCAAGATGGACCCCAGGACCTCCACCCTAGACAGCAATCCAGATGCAAGCAGGTTAAAGCAAGGGCAATTACCCCTCAGACTGGTGCTTGGTCCTCCTACACTCTTTAGGCCAGGAGGGGCCAGCTGGTTGTGCTGGCATGTCAGGAGCTTCTCACCCCAGGGGCAAAAGACACGCACTCTCACTTACTGGGTCCCAAAGTCCAGACTGCACTGACCTCTCACTTTGTCCTTCGCATCTATGTGTTGATAAATGAGCTGCTGCTGATCTGGAGTCCACCGGCCTGCAGCTGTTTAGGCCTGCCCTGGGGTTAACGCCTTGGCATGGGGCTGGGCTCAGCTCCCTGAGTGCTTTGCTGTTTTATTCCTGCTGGCCTGCTGGGCTGTCCTCAGTGGAAGGTTAGCTTCTCTGTGTCATTTTGTGGGTTCTGTACCTCCAAAGTTTGTTTAGAGTCCCCTTTTTACATGGGTTAGGGAAGGTGGAAGCCGGAGCCCTGGGGAGGTCCTGCTTCTACTCCGCCATCTTCCAGGGGTTTTAATCTCACTCATTGATAATAGAAAAAGGTTTGATTTCCCTGTTTCTACCCACTGATACAGTTGGTGCATTTGATAAGTTAATGGAGTATTTATCTCCTTCCTAAAAAGAATATTATACCCACAGAAAATAAACTAGCCATGTAACCTTGGGCAAGTTACTTAACCCCAATTGCCCTCCAAAAGGCAAAAAAAAAAAAAAAAAAGATTATAGTTATGTTTGGCCCTGGACAGTCACTTAGCTTTTTTATACCTGTTTCCTCATCTTTAAAATGGAGATAGCATCTTCTCCCCACGGTTGTTATGAGGTTTGAATGCAATAATATTTAT
>NW_027186255.1:0-38663 GCF_028583685.1 Petaurus breviceps papuanus | reverse complement strand
AAGATTCTTTTAATATAATTTATATATCTGCTTCAACACTTATTAACTAGAGGTTACACTGCACAAAATCTAGATTGTGTTCTTTCCTCATCTGCTAGTTCTCTTTGACACAGGAGACTGATGCCCAAATAGAGGAACCAGCTTTACTCATAATGAAACCAATAGCCATTTTTCTACTAGTTGACATCAAAGGCTAATGCTAATTAGCTCTAATATGCTCTGAGGAACAATGCCCAATGCAAAGATAAACAACTCTTGATCATCATTCCATATTTTTTTTTTTATTTTATTTTTAAAAGAAAAACCTCAAATGCTGTCTGCTGATGACTGATTCAGTCCCTGGGTTAAAACATGTGGGAGACTGCAAATCACAGCTTCTTGGATAATGATGAGAGTTCACAAAAACAAATCTCTTCTTAGAGTCGGGAAAACCAAATCTATGTTCTCTGCTTCCAAAAATATATTTTCCATTTCTACATTTGATCGGTCTCCTAGCAAAGTAACATAGACCTAGATACCGTGTTATGCAAAGGAGACATTTGTTCTAGTCCTACATGTTTGAAAATCGTGTTCCCAATGATCACGTACAGTGTACCCTTCCAATTCACTCTTCGTTAGTGAGATACTACACTACAGAAATAAGCCAAAAAGCAGACTCTATAAGTAAATGGTTTCTTAAAGCATAGCATTGATTCTGCAAAACCCTCCTGATTTAACTTGGCAACAGAAAGTTATCCCGTTTTAAAAGAGGGATGAAGTAGAGAAGCCAGAATTATTCACTGTTTTAGAACGGTGCCTTCCAATGAAGTTTTAAAGCATAGTATGTACTAGCTGATTTATTCCCCAAGAGGGATATGATTCAACGCCTAAACTGAATTTCTCATATCCTGTCTGGTCTTATACGCAATGCATAGTGGAAATAATGAAGAAAAAGGGGGGGGGGGGGAGATACAACAACAAAGAAACTTCTTTCTTGAAATTTCTAAATAACTGACTGAGAAACGACTTAGAGGCTCCTCTTTCTTTGGCTCTTAATAAAATTATTTTCCTCCCCTTCCTAATGAGGGGCAAAGAGGGAGAGGACAGAAAAGGCAGACCTTGAATTTTCAAACCTTCAGGAATTTTCCATGTAGAAAACCAAAGCGAAGGCCAGCAGTTAAACTACACCCTTCCCATTCTCTCCCGCACCCTCCAAAGTGAATGTTCCTGCTGAAAAACAGGGAGGGAATTGGAGAAGGAAACCAAGCCCTGGAAAAGGAGCGGCAGCTGCAAAGACCAGCAGCTGAACACACGCTATACACACACCATGCTATTTCCCTCCTTTCTCCCAAAGTGCCACAAAACAAGTTTACCTGGGTGTAAAATCGCCAGCACTGTTGCAAAAGTTCTAGTTCACTTCCCCTGAGGGTTCATAAGTTCAGCACTCTGATCTTCTCCAGGGTTGCAAAACATTAATCCTTTTGCTTCTCCTTCCTGGGCTTTCCCACCAGCTCTCCTCCTCGCACCGTCAGGAATCCGGGAAGGCAGTGAGCAGAGAGCTGACATCACTCCCTGTTCCAGGTACCTCCCTCCTCCCACTGCCTCCTTCTCTCCTCCCCCCCCTTGTGGGGACTAGCCAAAGAGAGTCAGGGAGCGGGGTGGAGCTGGCCGCTCCTAAACCCCAGCGGATTGGGCCCATGAAAAGTCACTCAGAGAGTCGACTCATTTTGTACATTCCATGGCGAGCGAGAATTCTGCTGCAAGTTGTGGGTGTTGATGGCAAAAAAAAAAAAAAAAAAAAAAAGTTGGTTTTCCTGCCATGTATAAGTGAGGGAAAGACCTCTGTCTGAAAGCTTTGAGCTTCATTAACACTTCATCACAAGAGTGGGATCCTTGGAACAATCAACAACATTCTCTTGTCTAGCGATGTTTGACTAAGCAAGCATGTGGCTGCCATTGCCTTTTGGCAGTAAAAACAAACACAAACAAAAAAAATCACATCTCCCAGGTAGATACCAAAGGAACTTCAGGAAGAATAACAGCAGTGATTTATGTCTTTAAGGACTATTAAGATTGTCATTTTAATTCATTACTCAGGGAGTATCTAACAACTCCAATGAACAACTCATATGGAGGTAACTGAATTTCTAGAGAACCAATTGAGGTTGCTAGACTATCACTTAAGGAAAAACCAATTTGTGTTTGACAGTTCTCATATTTTATAATAATTACCCTGGTGAGTAGAGGTAAGCAGAATAGACTTAATCCCAAGAGGGATGTCTTTCCATTTATCCAAAGTCTGGGTAGCTGACTTTTGCTTTTTTTTTTGGAGGGCAATTGGGGTTAAGTAACTTGCCCAAGGTCACACAGCTAGTTGTGTGTGTGTGTGTGTGTGTGTGTGTGTGTATGCGTGTGTGTGTGTGTTAAGCATCTGAGGCTGGATCCGAACTCAGGTCCTCCTGACTCGGGCGGGCACTCTACTCACTGCGCCACCTAGCCGCCCCATGGGTAGCTAGCTTTTAAATACACAGTCACCGTTTATAGACAATGGGGGAAAAACTTCTTACATCTGAAATAAAAAACAAGATTTTATTTTAAAACTAATTTTGTTTACTGTAATGAAGTAGAAGTTAGATTAGAGAACTGCATTGAACTGGCCCTTTACAGTGGAACAAGGGAGAGTGGGGTCAAAAGTGTTTGGAAGAGGAGTGGAGCCAAGATGGCTGAGAGAAGCCAGGAAGTTGCCTGAGCTCTCCCAAGAATCCCTAAGAAACAGCATTAAAGAGAGTCTCTAAAAGAATTCTGGAGCAATAGAATCCACAAAAAAATAGAGTGGAACAATTTTGCAGTTCAAGATAATGTAGATGGACTTCAGGGAAGGTCTGTCTCCCTTGGGTAGAATGGTGGTGCTGCCCAGCACAAGGGGTAACCAGCTGGATACTTTTAGCCACAGCACAGATCAGCAACCAAAGCCCTGTGGTTCTGGCTCAGTAGGCCAGTGGCACAGCAGGCCAGCTGTGAGGTCTCCAACCTCAACACAGCAGGCAAACTGCCAGCCCTTGAATCCCAGGGTACAACAGACACAACTAGGTCAGGTCACCCTAGTGCAGTGGGCAAGCCAGAAGCACTTGAGGTCCCAGAGAAGATAGTGACCAGGCCCCTGGTCCCCAGTGCAAGAAGCTTGAGACAATGCCCCCCTGTACCCCAGGAGCAGAGCTTAACTTTTTAAAAATGGGCAAAAAAACAAAATGGAGCACTAGCAATAGAAAACTACTATGACAACAGGGAAAATAAAAAACACAAACTCAGAAGATGACAACAAATTCAAAATGCCTGCATGCAAAGTGCAAAGGGGAATATGAATTGGTCTCAAGCCCAAAATGTCCTCTTAGAAGAGCTCAAAAAGGATTTTTTAAATGAAGTAAAAAGAAGCAGAAGAAAAATTGGAAAAAGAAATGAGAGTTGTGCAAGAGAATTATGAAAAAAGAGTCAACAGCTTGGAAAAGGAGACACAAAAATTGACTGAAGAAAACAACTCCTTTTAAAAGTAAAAATGGCTAAATAGAAAAGGAGTTATAAAAACCAACTGAGAAAATAATTCCTTGAAAATTAGAATTGGTCAAGTAGAAACCAATTATTCTATGAGACATCAAGAATCAGTCAAACAAAATTAAAAGAATGAAAAAATAGAAGAAAGTGTAAAATACTTCATTGGAAAAACAACTAATCTGAAAAATAGACCCTGGAGAGGTAAATTAAGATTTATTGGACTACCTGAAAACCATGATTAAAAAAAGAACCTGGACAGCATCTTTCAAAAAATTATCAAGGAAAACTGCTCTAATGTCCTAGAATCAGAGCGCAAAACAGTGACTGAAAGAATCCACTGATCACCAAAAAGAATCCCACAATAAAAACTCCAAGGAATATTGTAGCCAAATTGCAGAACTATCAGCTCAAGGAGGAAATACTGCCAACGGCCAAATATCAAGGAGTCACTATCAGAATTACACAGAATTTAGCAGCTTCTACTTTAAAAGACTGGAGGGTATAATGGTAATGGGAATGTGAAGATCTTCCCTGCCTCTTAATAAGCCTAAGGGGGGCAGCCAGGTGGCACAGTGAGTAAGAGCTCCGGCCCCAGAGTTGGGAGACCCAGGTTCGGTTCTGGGCTCAGATACTTAACACTCATACAAAATAACTGGCTGTATAACCTTGAGCAAGTTACTTAACCCCAATTGCTTAGGGGCAGTCAGGTGGCACAGTGAGTAAGAGCGCCGGCCCCAGTGTGGGGAGACCTGGGATCGGTTCCAGCCTCCGATACTCGGCACCCACACAAAAATAATAATAACTGACCGTGTAACCTTGAGCAAGTTACTTAACCCTGATTGCTTTAAAAAAAAAAATAATAAACCTAAGGAAATTGAAAGACCTGCCCTCCTTTGAAAATATGCCCTCCCCCCTAATAGACTGAATGAAATCACATGGAGCCTGTAGTCATTTTAATCACATGGAGGAGTTTGCTGAAGGGTGGAACAGAGACCACAGGAAACTGGAATTCAGAGTAGCTAGACATGGTTGAGAGGAAAGTAGGCTTTCAAGGGAGACAGTTAGACTTGTGAATAAATATTGGTCTTGTGTTTGTTTGTGGTAAGGCTAAAGGATGGTGTGGCTCTCTGCTACGTTGTGGTGCATTAACTTCTGTGTTGCTATGATGGATTCAGTTTCCTGGTGTTGGGATTTGGTTTTCTGGTGTCTGAATAAATGTTGTGCTTCTCTCTTCTATATGGAGAGTCTGTTATATTTTTCAATTGAGCACTATGCAGGTATCGTTATAGTAACCATTCACACAGGGAATCTTTCATTGGCACTACAGAGGGCTTGAAACATGATATTCCAGAAGGCCAAAGAGCTTGGATCACAACCAAGAACCATTACCCAGAAAAATTGAGCACAATCTTTTAGGGAAAAAGGTGGACATTCAGTGAAATAGGGGACTTAACTTTCCTAATGAAAAGACCAGAGCTGAACAGAAAATGTCATCTTCAAATACAAGACTCAAGAGAAGCATAAGAAGATAAACAGGAAATAAAAAAAAACAATACATATATGGTATTCAATAAGGTTAAACTGTTTACAGCACTACATGGGAAGATACTTGTAACTCTTAAGAACTGTATCTCTATAAGGGCAGTTAGAAAAAGTATACTTAGAGAGAGGGTGTGGGCATAAGTTGACTTTGATGTGATGATAAAAAAAATAATTAAGGGGTGAAAAAATACTGGGAGGAGAGGAAAGGGGGAGGAAGAATGGGGTAAATTATATCACACAAAGAGACATGAAAGACCTATTCTATTAGAGGGAAAAAAAGAGCATTGTTTGAAACTTACTCTCATCAGAATTGACTAAAAGAGGGAATAACATACACACACAGTTGGGTAGAGAAATCTATCTTACCCTATAGGGAAGTAAGAGAGAAAGGGGAAAGAAAAAGGGGGAGGGGGGTGATAGAAGAGAGGGAAGATTGGGGGAAGCAGTGGTCAGAAGCAAAACTCTAGTGAGGAGGAATAAAGTGAAAGTAGAGAGAAAAGTGTAAAAAGGGGGGAAATAGGATGGGGGGAAATGCACAGTTCGTAATCATAACTCTGAATGTGAATAGGATGAACTCTCCCATAAAGTGAAAGACAATAACAGAGTGGACTAAAAGCCAGAATCCTACAATATGTTGTTTAAAAGAAACACATTTGAAGCAGAGAAACACCCACAGAGTAAAGGTAAAAGTTTGGAGCACAATATGTTATGCTTCAGCTGAAGTTTAAAACAAAAAAAGGAGGGGTAGCAATCCTGATTTTATACAAAGCAAAAACAAAAATAAATCTAATTAAAAGAGGCAAGGAAGGAAACTGTATCTTGCCAAAAGGTACCATAGACATTGTAGTAATATCAATTCTAAACACATATGCACCAAGTGGTATAGCATCCCAGTTCTTAAAGGAGAAGTTAAATGAACTACAGGAAGAAATAGACAGCAAAACTACACTGCTAGGGAACCTCAACCTCCCCCTCTAAGAACTAGATAAATATGACCACAAAATAAACAATAAAAAAGTTAAGGAAATGAATAGAATTTTAGAAAAGTTAGATATGACATCTCTGGAGAAAATTGAATGGGAATAGAAAGGAATATGCCTTTTCTTTCTGGTACACAGCACCTACACAAAAATTGATCATGTATTAGGGCATAAAAACCTCACAATCAAATGCAGTAAGACAAATATTAAATGCATCCTTTTTAGATTATGATGCAGTAAAAATTACATATGATAAAGGACCATAGAAAGATTGATTAAAATTAATTGGAAACTAATCTAATCCTAAGGAATAAGTGGGTGGGGGCAGCTAGGTGGCCCAGTGAAGAGAGCACTGGTCCTGGAGTCAGGAGGATCTGAGTTCAAATCCAGCCTCAGACACTTAACACAAGCTAGCCATGTGACCTTGGGCAAATCACTTAACCCCAATTGCCCTCCAAAAAGCAAAAAAAAAAAAAAAAAGAATGAGTGGGTGAAAAAATAAATCATAGAAACAATCAATAATTTCATTAAAAAGAGAATGACAATAATGAGACAACATACCAAAATTTATGAGATGCAACCAAAGCATTACATTGGAGAAATTTCTTATCTATGAATGTTTACATGACTAGAAAAATGAAAGAAAAGATCAATGACTGGGGCATGCAATTTTTAAAAGTAGAAAAAGAATAAATTAAAAATCCCCAATTAAATACCAAATTAGATGTTCTTAAAATCAAAAGAGATTAATAAATTGAAAGTAACAGAACTATTGGATTAATAAATAAAACTAAGAGCTATGAAAAAAAAACAATAAAATAGATAAACTTTGATTAATTTTATTTTTAAAAAAAGAAAGAAGAAAACCAAATTACCACTATCAAAAATGAAAAGGGTTGGGAGCGGCTAGGTGGCGCAGTGAGTAAAGTGCCAGCCCCAGAGTCAGGAGGACCCGAGTTCGGTTCCAGCCTCAGACACTTAACACCCACACACAAAAATCGAGCAGTGTAACCTTGGGCAAGTTACTTAACCCCAATTGCCCTCCAAAAGGCAATAAAAAAAAAAGAAAAGGATGAATTCACCACTGATGAAGATGAAATTGAAACAATAATTAGGAGCTATTTCACCCAACCATAGGCCAACAAATCTGACAATCTAAGTGAAATGGATAAATGTTTATAAAAAAAAATTGCCCATATTAATAGAAGAAGAAACAAATATTTAAATAACCCCATTAAAAAAAAGAGAAATTAAACAAGCCATCATTGAACTCCCTAAGAAAAAATCTCCAGTGCTAGATGGATTTACAAGTGATTTCTATCAAGCATTTAAAGAACACTTAATCCCAATACTATATAAACTATGTGTGAAAAATAGGCAAAGTAGGAATTCTTTTTTTTTGCTTTTTTTTTTTTTGAAGGGCAATTGGAGTTAAGTGATTTGCCCGAGGTCATGTGGCTAGTTTTTGTTTTAAGTGTCCGAGGCTGGATTTGAACTCAGGTCCTCCTGATACCAGGGCTGGTTCTCTATTCACTGCACCACCTAACTGCCCCTAAGACTTTTTTTTTTGCAGGGCCATTGGGGTTAAGTGACTTGCCCAAGATCACCAAGGAAGGAATTCTAACAAATTCCTTTTATAACAAAATATGGTGCTGATACCTGAACCAGGAAGAGCCAAAACTGAGAAGGAAAATTATTGACCAATTTCCTTAATGAATACTGATGCAAAATTTTTTAACAAAATACAAACAATGAGATTACAACAATTTATAATAAGGATAATACACTATGACCAGGTGAGATTTATACCAGGAATGCAGATCAGTATTAGGAAAACTATATTGTTTGTTGTTCACCATATCAATAACATTGATATGATCAATTAATAACAATGAATTACTGACAATATCAATAACAAAACCAACAGAAATCATATGATTATCTCAATAAATGCAAAAAAACCTTTTCACAAAATTCAGCATCCATTCCTATTAAAAACATGAGAGAATATAGGAATAAATTGAGTTTTCCTTAAATTGATAAGTAGTATCTATCTGGGGGCGGCTAGGTGGTACAATGAATAGAGCACCAGCCCTGGAGTTCAGAGGACCTAAATTCAAATCTGACCTTTAACCTTTAACACAAAACTTGCCAGTGTGACCTTGAGCAAGTCACTTAATCCCAATTGCCTTGCCTTCCCCCTTAAAAAAAAAAAACTATTAGTATCTATCTGAAACCATTAGTAAGCGTTATTTGTAATGGGGATAAGCTAGAAGCCTTCACAATAAGATTAAGGGTGAAACAAAGATGCCCGTTACCACCTCTGTCATTAAGTACTGTACTAGAAATGTTAGCTTTAGCAAAAAGAGAAGAAAAGAAATTGTAGCGAATTCGACTAGGTAATGAAGAAAGAAAACTATTACTCTTTGCAGATGATATGATGGTATATTAAAGAGAATCAACTAAAAACCTACTTGAAATGATGAACAACTTTAGCAAAGTTGCAGGATATAAAATAAGCCCACATAAATCATCAGCATTTCCATATATTACCAACTAAGTTCAACAGGAAGAGAAAGATAAATTCCATTTAAAATAACTATAGACAATATGAAATATTTGGGAGTCTAGATGCAAAGACAAAACGAGGAACTATATGAACACAATTACAAAACATTTTTCACACAAAGTCAAATCCACAAAACTGGAAAAATATCAGTTGCTCATGGATAGGCTGAGATATATATATACAATAAAAATGACAATTCTACCTAAATTAATTTACCTATTCATTTCCATACCAATCAAATTAAAAAATATATATTTTATAGAGCTAGAAAAAAATAATAAAATTAGTCTGGAAGAACAAAAATTCAAGAATATCAAGGGAATTAATGAAAAGAAAATACAAAGGAAGGTGGCCTAGCCATACAGATCTAAGTTATAGAGCAGCAATCATCCGAACTATTTGGTAGTGCCTAAGAAATAGAGTGGTGGATCAGTGGAATAGATTAGGTACCCAAGATCAGCAGTCAATTATTATAGTATTCTACTGTTTGATAAACCCAAAGACTCCAACTTCTGAGATAAGAACACACCATTTGACAAAAACTGTGGGGAAAACTTCAAAAATAGTATGATAGAAATTAGACATATACCAACATCTCACACTGTATTCTAAGATTAAGTCAAAATGGGTACATCATTTAGACATAATGGGTGATACCATAAACAAATGAGGAGAGCAAGTCTGATCTATGTAGAAGGAAAGAATTTATGGTCAAACAAGATAGAGAACATTATGAAATACTATAGCAGCAAGCACCCCAGCATCTCCAGGGTGGCTGCCAACAAAGGTTCTTAGATCCACTTTTCTAAGGAAAGCAACTCAAAATGGGTTAACAATCTTGCTTTAATCAATCAAATATATAATTTACCTTGTCCAGGGGAAAAAGTCAGCACCCTGAACTTTGGAGTATAGAGACAAAAGTTACAAGAAAACAGAAAAACATATCAAGTACACAGGCCTCCAACTGTCTTGACCATTACATCCATACCTAGTCAGTTATCAGAAAGGGAAGCATCAACATCTGGGTTTTCAAAGGGGGAGGGGGGCAGGGCTCTCAACAGCTGCCCAGAGTCTTGTCTGGTCAAATCACACCACAAAACTTCTTGAAGTGAGCCCCAAAGCAAAGCCTCACATCAGGGATTATATAGCCTTCTCGTAAGTCAGAAAATGTAACAACCTTCTTGACCCACTGCCCAATCACAGAGCACCAAGGTGTGGGCGATCCTGAAAAACAAGTCTCCCACCACAGGTTCTAGGTGCCCTTAAGCTTATCAAAAGGGCCTAGATGCAGGGAAAATCTTATATTCCCATTACAAATACAAAATGGATAATTTTTATTACATTAAATAAAAAAAGGTTTCATACAAACAAAACCAATACAGCCAAGATTGGAAGGAAAGCAGAAAGCTGGGAAATAATTTTTATAGCAAATGTTTCTGGTAAAGGCCTCATTTCTAAAATATATAGAGGACTGAGTCAAATTTGTAAGTCATTTATACAAGTCATTCCTCAATTGATAAACAATCAAAGGATATAAACAAAGTTTTCAGGTGAAGAAATTAAAGCTATTTATAGTCATATAAAGAAACAAGCTCTAAATACTACTGATTAGAGAAATGCAAATTAAAACAACTCTGAGTTACCACCTCACAACTATAAGATTGGCTAATAAGACTGAAAAAAAAAAAGATAAATGTTAGGGAAGATATGGGAAAATTAAGGGGACACTACTTCACTGTTGGTGGAGTTGTGAACTGATCTAACCATTCTGGAGAGCAATTAGGAACTATGCCCAATGGGCTATTAAACTGTGCATACTCCTTGATCCAGCAATATTACTACTAGGTCTGTAGCCCAAAAAGATCATTAAAAAATATTTATAGCAGTTTGTGTGTGTGTGTGTGTGTGTGTGTGTGTGTGTGTGTATGTGTCAGCAAAGAATTGGAAATTGAAGGGATGCCCATCAACTAGGGAATGGCTGAATAAGTTGGGATATGTGAATGTAATGGATTATTATAAGAAATGCTAAGAAGCACTATAAGAAACGATAAGCAAAGAGATTTCAGAAAAACTTCGTAAGACTTACATGAAGGGAAGCTCAGTAAAGTGAGCAGAAACAGGAGAACATTATATACACAGTAACAATAATATTGTGTGATGATCAACTTTGATAGACTTAGCTCTTCTCAGCAATGCAGTGATCTAAGAAAATTTCAAAAGACTCATGATGGAAAATGCTATCCACAACCAAAGAAGAATTATGGAGTCTGGATACAGATTAAAGCATGCTATTTTCTTTTTCTTTTCTTTCTTGTGGCTTTTCCCTTTTGTTCTCTTTGCTCTCTCACATGACTAATGTGGAAATATGTTTAATATTATTGTACATATATAGCCTCTATCAGATTTCATGTCATCTTGGGGAAGGCGGTTGGGGAAAGAGCAGGAAAAATTTAGAACTCAAAATCTTATAAAAGTGATTTTTAAAAAGAGGTTAAATGACTTTACCAGGATCACATAGCTAGTGTTTAAGTTTGAATTTGAACTTAAATCTTCCTGGCTTCAGACCCAGTGCTTTATCCACTGCTTAGTGGTAAACTCAGCTGTTTAAAGTTGAATAGGTTCAAACTTAAAGCAGTTTCTACACTGCACACCATCTTCCTTCCAAATATAGATAGCATAGTAACTAGAATGAGACTGAGTCTCAGGTACCACTGAACTGGGTCCTGTAGGTCACTCCTTAGAACCTAGATGCTAAGTTGGGTCCCACAATTCATTCCTTGGAACCTCAGTGCTGGAAGACTAGGTTTCACTGCCTGCAAATTCCAAAATTCTGGTGGTACACTGATTGGAGGAAGGGGATTGAGGTCACTTCCTCTCCAGAGGCTTACAACATGCCCCTGTCACACAAGGGAGGCAGGAACCAAGCAGAAAAGGGTCATAGCCAGCCTTTTACCAGTTAGTGTCTTTTGCACGTATCTCATTCCTGGCCCAGTAAACAATCAATAATATGTCTTTCCGCCACAAGGTTAGTCAGTCATCGAATGTCTGTGCATGCTCCAAATTAGGGAGTAGGGCCTTCATTACATGATATCATGCCTCCCCAGCCTCCTCTTCCATGTGGAGATGACATCAGTCAAGCACATTCTATATGTTCACCAGATTATAAAGAGTGTGAAATTATAGTGGCCTATTTGAATATGAAAAATTCAGAAAGTAGATGATTGATTGGCAAAGAGGATTGGTTTATCTGTGTCTTTTCTCTGTTAAAAGTGGGAAGTGAAGAAAGTAAGAAGTTCAAAGTCAAGCAAATAGCTGTGCTTGGGAGTAGAACTGTGGAGTAGAGGGTCTCATGCCTAAGGGTCCTACTCTAGAGGTAGCTAGCCACAAAGGAGGGACTCCTGTCAGGTCTAGGATGTGGAAAGCAGATCTTTTTGAAAGGGAGGAGCTCTTGATTATGGCTAAGCAGTGGCTTGAAAGTGATAAGCAGAGCAGCATCCAGTGATGACCAAGGGGACATTAATTGGAGAAGGCTCAGATCAAAATCAGCAGACCTATAGTAACCAAGGCATGAGCAGCTCCTCTTCTCCAGTGCCTTAGATATATATGTATGTCTCTTGGAAACATATTTGTGTTTACTCTTCCTAGTGATGCTATGTGTATTCATGGGAAAATGTGACCTAGGTTTATGGGGGAGATGTCTTGTTGCTACTATTCTCACAATTTTATTTCAGTCATTGCTTTTCTTTTCTTTTTGGAGGGGGGAAGGCAAGGCAATTGGGGTTAAGTGACTTTCCCAAGGTCACACAGCTAGTAAGTGTGTCAAGTGTCTGAGGCTGTATTTGAACTCAGGTCCTCCTAACTCCAAGGCCAGTGCTCTATTTACTGTGCCACCTGGCTGCCCCCTAGTAATTGCTTCTCTTTAAGCTAATTGAATCCTCTTGCTGAGTAGGGATAAGTTAAGCACTCAGGTAGAGCCCAAAGGGTATAATACAATACCTTGAACCTTGAGTGTTCCTCCAGCTAGGACCCTATCTATGAGGATGAGTTGGAAAGAATATATCCCAGAACACTACATTGTTTTGGTTCATCTAGGATTTGAAGGATTCATTCCTACAAACACCAAGTGTTCATTCTCTTTTAGGGAGTCTCATACATTTTCAGGGCTCATCTGAATGTTTCATTTCTTTCCAAGCTAGCTTGTTTGTTCAATAGTTGGGCAAGTCTGGACCTCTATTTGGATGTCATAGATTGTGCAAGGATCCACTGGAGAAATATTGGGTTTCTTCAGCATTTGTAGGGTACCATTGCACAAAATTTTATTCAAACTTTCATCTGGAATTACACTTAGTGTTATAGAGGGATCTACTGGAGAACTTTACAGACTGTACTAATGTACTAAAAGGAAGCATGGAAGGAATTTTCACCCAGGACACTTTAGTTTCTTACCCAAATATAAGAAAGTGACTGACTTCTAGATGACCTCCAAATCAACAGTCCTTGTTGGGAGAGACCTACATACTCTGGGAGCTCTTTTGTGACTGAAACTCTTCTCAGAATGAGGAATACAATTTAGGTTTATTTTTCTTTTCCCTTTATCACTTTGCTGTTATTGCTGTTTCTGTTTCATTTTCTTCTTTTCTAATTCTCTTTGGGCCAAAGCAAGCTTTTTTAAGTACCAGGCCAGCAATAATATATGAAAACTTCATAAAATGTTTATTTGTTGAATTTGTATAACTTTGTATTTGGGAACAAGTGAAATCCCTAGGCCCACCAGCAAAGCAGTCCTATGAGGACTTTTATAAAAAATATATATATATAACTTTTTTATATAAAAAAGTCTTTTATAAAAAGACTTTTTTGGGATTATTTGGGAATTTAATGGAATGCTAAGACTCTGTGAGTGACATGCAAGAAGCCAATAAGAATTGTTCTATGTGAACATTATTGATTCTTCAATGCAAAACATTGGGAAAGATACTTAAAAAGAACAATGTTTGAATCTCCCAAGGTCCCCCAGAGAACTATCCAGAATTGGAGATATAGTTTAATATAAAAGAGAACTCTTGTTGATTTCCTGGATATAGAGAATATTTAGCTGAGGGGAGAATATAACAGAAATAATTCCTAGAGCAGAACGTACCCTTGTTCTTTGGTGAGCAACATTCCCTTTCCATAGATGATACAGACAGGCAGGCCCGGAAGGCGCAGCGCGGCCAGCAGACACAGAGGCAGGACGGAAGGGGCCTGATCAACTCGGAGGGCAAGTCTTCCCACCAACCACAAGGTCCACTACCAGGCCTATCACCGGGACTGGGAACAAGGGCTGGGACTGGAAAGAGCAAGGTAAGAAGCAAATACAGGGGCCCCTGTTCTGGACAGCAAACACTCCTGGGGCTACCACTTCATAACCCAGAAATTTTTTTTAAAAGCCCCTTTCAGGACCTCCAAAGACCAGGATGACAGAGTGAACCCCACTTGCTCCAAACCCCCCCCTCTGACCCTGAAAACATAGTAACTCTTGCCCCAGAGCAAAACCCTAGTAAAGGCTTGGGATCCTAGAGGAAGGGTATGGCTAGGACCCTGCCTCAAAATGGGTAGAAAGCAGACTACAAAGACAAAGACTCTGGAGTCCTACTATCCTCAGAGGGAAGAATCAACCTCAGGGAGACAATGTGGACTCCACACCCAAAGCTGAAACTTCAACAGGGAATGGATCCCAAGCACAGAAGGCTCTCTTAGATGAGATCAAAAGGAACTTTGAAAACAAAATGAGAGAGATAGAAGACAAAATGAATAACTCTCTCAAAACAAAAATAGCAGAATTAGAAAAACATTATAATGAGGCAAACAACTCTCTAAAAGAAAAGTGTATGATATGGAAAAGGAACTTTAAAAATTAACCAAGGAAAATGATTTGCTAAAAACTAGAATTAACCAGATGGAAACAAATAACTCTATGAGGAACCAAGAATTGGTCAAGCAAAACAACAAGAATGAAAAATTAGAAAAAGAGGTAAAATACCTCAAATTAAAAATAACTGACCTGGAAAACAGATCCAGGAGAGAATCTGAGAATAATAGGCCTACCAGAAAATTATGATGAAAAAATGAGCCTGGACAGCATTCTCCAAAAGCTCATGAAGGAAAACTGCCCTGAGATACTAGAACCTGAGGGTAAAATAGAAATCGAGAGAATCCACCGGACACCTGCTGAAAGAGATCCCAAACTGAAAAGTTTCGAAATGTTGTGACCAAACTCCAGAACTACCAGATGAAAGAGAATATACTTCAAGTGGCCAGAAAGACACAATTCAAATATCGAGGGACCACAGTGAGGATTGCACAGGATTTGGCAACCTCTACACTGAAAGATCAGAGGCAGTGGAATACAATTTTCCGGAAGGCAAAAGAGCTTGGGTTACAACCAAGGATAACATACCCAGAGAGACTGAGCATATTCTTCCAGGCAAAGAGATGGTCATTCAACGATATAACAGAGTTCCAGACCCTCTTGATAAAAAAGCCAGAACTCAATGGAAAATTCAACTTCCAATTACGAGATGCAACAGTGACTTAGAAAGGTAAACAAGGAGAACACACACACACACACACACACACACACACACACACACCCTGCTATTTGATAAGAGCAAACTGGTTATAGACAAGTAGAGGGTATGAGTATAAAATACAGAAAATGACGATTTAAAAAAAATGTTATTAAGGGCTACAAAGGGACTGCAATGGAAGAAAGGGAATGGATGAAGTGGAAAAGGGTAAATTATGCCACACATAGAGGCATAAAAACCGTATAGCAGAGGAAAAAAAGGGAGGGAGTTGTGAAGCATATGAGCTTTCCCATCATTGGTTCTGGTACAAGGAGGGAATAACAACCAGTTATTCCAGGACTCTATGGAGCAGAGAGGATACAGTAACTATGTGTTAGTAGTTTCCCTAACTGCCAAAGATGATTAGTCAGGAGGGCTGCCCATTTGGTCCCCTATGAGAGAAACTAAGGAAAAACAACTCTCTTTCTTTTGGTACTCTTCCAGAATTTCTTCTCCCTTGGATTTCCAGTAAGGTCCAAGGAAAAAGGGTTCTCTCTTCTTTCTTCCCATTGGCAATGGCAACTAAAATTTCTGAGTTGGGTGCTGACTGCCCAATGGAAGTTTGTTTCTGCAAAAGCACTACTTTTTAGAGAAAAAGAAATATCATCTGAAGGATCATATGACATTTGAAAGGACTAAAAAAGTTCGATTCATGTTTCAGTTGGCCTGGAGATCTGGGCATTGTGAATTATTCAGATAATACAGGTCTGTGTTCTTCAGTCCCACTTAAGTGATTTTATCTTTTGGGAGAATATCTCACATATGATATATTATTCCTTTTATATGAATGTGTACATAAGAAACTTTTATGCTTTACTCATTTTCCATAGTTGATGAAATAAAACACTGTTTTATACCTTGAACCCATGACGTACCTTGAATACCTTTTATGAGAGGAGACCCTACTAGATATGAGCCATTCCTATGCTTTATTTTAGAGATTTCCCTGGGGTTACTTTGGTGTGGGGACAAAGAGAACACGGGTGGAGGAAGAGAAAATTGACCTTTTCTTGTTTAGTGATCAAGACCTCCTCAGGATGAACCTGGTTCTGTGAATCCAGAGTTAAAACTGTTTTTTGGGAGGGGACTCTCATGCTTGTTCTACTTACCTCACAAGATGGTTGTGAGTAAAGTCCTATGCAAAATTTAATATGCTATATTAATGGAAATTTTTAGTCATTTGTCCTGCTATTGCATAGATTTCCTTGCTATACATAGATAACAAGGTTGACACATGCATTGGCCAGAGCTAGCTTTTGGGAGGCTTTGAAGGAAAGTGTGGGAAAGAAGAGATATTAGACTGTCTACCAAAGTCAAGGTCTACAAAGTCATTGTGCTGACCTCATTATTGTGTGCCTATGAAACCTGGATAGTATACCAGCACCATGCCAGGAAGTTGAATCACTTCCATTTGAATTGTCTTAGAAAGATTCTGAAGATCACCTGGTGTATCAGCAATGCAATATTCACAATGCCTATGGAAATTACAGATATGCTGATGTAATTATCCATCACAAAATATATCAGGCTTGCTATATGGGGGAATAAGCTAGAAAATTTATTAAAATACCAAAAGACTGAGTCCCAAAACCAGAAAGTGAAAGCCATCAGAGTAGTTATGAAATTGGCACAGGTAGATACAGTAGAAAGCACCCACATTCTCAAGCCTTTAAAACAGAACAGGCTACCTCAGGCAAAGATCCTCCTCTCCACTCTCACAGCAACCACCCAGCGTCCAGGAAGCATGCTCCCAGCAGCTCCTGCCCCTGGCAGTCCTCAGCAGGAGTCCTTAGTAGAAATTCTGGCTGACTCAAAAAGGGGTTCGTGCTGCCTCTGCTGCTGATGCCGCTGTCACCGCCACTGCTAGCCACCGCAGGAACTCTAGCTTGGCTTCCGCTTCCTCTTGCTCCGCCCTTTCCTGCTACATCAGCAAGTCCAATGGGGCATGGAAGATCTTTAAAATCCCATAACACTTACATTCAGCTCCAAGATCTTTCATGTCCCTTACTTGGCAAAAATACATTAGGAATAACTGGTGTCAACCAAATTTCACAACAATATAACAAGACTAGCACACAATAAACACAGAAAACCATATTTTAGGGTGGGGCTTGAGCACAAGCTCCCCATCATTCCCCCCACCACGAACAAATGGGGCCCCAAAATTTTGTGGTAAGGGGTCTTCATCTTGGAAGTGTCTCTTCTTCCATGGCTACTTGCTGCTGAAATCGGATGTAGAGCTGTCCCTGTCCCAAGGGGTCCCATCTGAGAGGTCAGTTCTTAACATCCTTGATGCCAGGTCCAAGGGTGACACATCACAGTTGCAGACAGGGGGTGATACCCAGCTTAAGCTATCTGGGGTCTACAGGTGGAGGGTACTAAGCCTGCGGAAACAAATCTAGCAAACAAGGCGAACAGACAAAAAATCAAGAAGAAGCAAAGAACCAGACTATTGTAGCCTCACTCACGGTAGAATAAACGAGTTAAGGGTAAATTTTGTAATCATCTTCTCCAGAATAAACAATAGTTACAGTGTTATCCCTCCCATGTGTTATAATCTCTGCAGCCTTTGGAACATCATCTGGCTTCCGTTTTACCCATACTTTAGCTCCTGATTTTATTCTATCAGTAGAACCAAATCCTTCAGTTCCTCTGACAGTTATTTTGGAAGGAGGGTCAGTTTTTACAAGTGGTATTGTTTTACAAGGAACGATAATCACTTGAACTATCCTATCATTTTTGAGAATCTGTATGGGCCCTTCACCTAAATTATGGAATGTTACAACAATTTCTCCTTGATAATTAGGATCTATTACTCCAGCCAATACATGTATTCCTTGAGCTGCTAATCCCGATTTGGGTAAAATCTGTCCAAAGTGATTTTTAGGGATTCTTATGCATATCCCAGTGGAGATTTTTCATATTTCTTTTCTGTCCAACCAAAAGTCTTCTAAACAATGTAAATCATACCCCACCGAACCAGGGGTCCTGGGTACGGTGCTGGGACATCTGGCCTCAAGGTCCAATACTCAATATTTGGGATCTCATGTGTTTGTTGTTTTCTAATTTGCAGATTTGGGGTCATCATTCTGGCTAGAGGTGTACTTCCTCCCAATGGTCTATTATTCAAATTACGCAAAGCCATAAACAAATTATCCTTCCAATGTTGATATGAATTATTGGAACTTAACTTCCTCAACTGCTCTTTCAGTAATCCATTCATTCTTTCAATTAACCGAGATGCTTCTGGATAATATGGAATATGATATATCCATTCTATATTGTTTAGTATACAATACTTCTTCATTTCATTGCTTTTGAAATGTGACCCATTGTCACTTTGAATCTGCATTGGGGTTCCATAATATGAGATCTAGAGTTTTACAAGTGTTTTTCTGGGTTGCATTCTTATAAGGACAAGCCACTAGTACACCTGAACAGGTGTCAACACAAGTACATATAAATCTGCATCCTCTATCCAGTGGTAGTGTACCAATATAATCTATTTACCAGATTTGGGCTGGGACTTTTCCTCTTGCTATTTGTCCAGTTACTACCTGAGGAACATTTCGCTCCTTTTCCAATTGACATATATGACATTCTTCTGCTATCTGTTTTAACAGTGAATGACAGATACTAATACCTTGATCTTGTGCCCACTGGTGTGTGGCCTGGACCCCCAAATGGCCTGCTGTTTGGTGGACCCAGTTTGCTAATACCGGATCATCAGTTGTTGTCAAAGTAGGGACAATATGTTCAGTAGCAATCTTTGCCAGTCAATCAGCATGAGCATTGTATTCACGTTCTGGTGTGGTGAGGGCCACATGAGCATCTACATGAAAAACTGACAAGTCAGTGACCAAAGACAGGTTCCAGATATCTTCCCATAATTCTTTGCCCCAGACTTGTTTGCCATGAATTTCCCAATTTTCATTTTTCCACATGAGCATCCATGTAGCTAACCCATTAGCTACCACCCATGATTCAGTGAATATATGACACTGTCCTCCTTGTTCTATTTTGTTCCTCAGTTAATACATCATATCCCTCATGCCATTTTACAGTGGACTGTACCAACTGTTGCTTTGGCTCAGGGGGTGTGTCATTCCTCTCAATTTCTATGTTTGCTACAGATTCATGTAGAGCAGAGACTCCACTTTTGCCTGTTTTCGCTCTATTTTGAATATACCACTTCCATTTGATTATACTAGCCTCTTGGGCATGTCCAATTCTGTGAGAAGCTGGGGTACTCATTACCCAGGTCATAATCGGGATTCCAGGTCTTAATGTCACTTCATGGCCCAGAGTCAGTTGTTCAGTCTCCACCAAAGCCCAATATGCAGCTAACAACTGCTTTTCAAAAGGTGTATACTGGACTCCAGATGAAGGGAGTTTCCTACAACAAAATCCCAAAGGTACATTTAGGCTTTGTTGTTTTTGCCATAAGCTCCAGTTTGCATAATCATCTTGTACAGTCACTTGCAATTCCACTGGACCATTTTGCATGGGCCAGAAATCTAGGGCCAATTGTATGGCAGCCTTGGCTTCTTCAAAAGCTTTACTCTGCTCAAGTCCACAATCGAATTCATATTTCTTCCGTGTGACTCTATATAAAGGTTTTAAAATCTGTCCCAAATGTGGAATGTGGTGCCTCCAGTATCCAAACAATCCTATGAACTTTTGGGCCTCCTTCTTATTGGTAGGGGTAGGAAAATCCTGAATCTTTTGTCGGGCTTGAGGAAGAATCTCCCATAGCCCCTTGTTCCATTGTATACCCCAAAATTTCACATTTTGAGCTGGTCCTTGAACCTTTGCAGGGTTAATTTCCCACCCTTTACTTTTCATATGCTCAATTAGAAGGGTCAAACTCCTTTCCACTTCTTTTGCATCTTTTCCCTGTATCATGATATCATCAATGTAGTGGGTAAGCTGTACACCAGGTAGCTTTAATTCATCCAACTGTTCAGCCACAATCCTGTGACAAATAGTGGGGCTATGTATGTACCCTTGTGGCAAGTGGATGAAAGTATATTGTCTACCCTGCCAAGTGAAAGCGAAGTGGTCCCATTGTTTAGGGTCTATTGGGATGGTGAAGAAGGCATTTGCCAAGTCAATTACTGCATACCAAGTCCCATCATATGTCTGGATCCTTTCTATTAAGGTGATGGTATCTGGAACAGCAGCATACAAAGAAGGAGTCACCTTATTCAACTGTCTATAATCCACAGTCATTCTCCATGTCCCATCTGATTTTCTTACTGGCCAGACAGGATTATTCCATCTTGTGCTTGTGGGGACTAACACTCCTGCTTCAACATATTCCTTTATAGTAGTGGTAATTTCATCTTGCCCACCTGGCACACGATACTGTTTTAAAGTAATTACTTCGGAAGGTTCAGGTAAAGTGATTGGGTCCATTTTTAGTTTTCCCACTAAAACCGTATTAATTCCTATCTTCCTCACAGCAAATTGGTATCTTCCTTCAGGTAAATTCAGAGTCATGCCTCTCAATACATCTATTCCAATGACATATTCAGGAACGGATACAACAACCACAGTGTATTCTTTCTTAGGTAACTGCCCAATTTTCATTGTTATTTTAACTTGTCTGGCTGATATTTCAGCGCCTCCTAGACCTGTGATGGTAATAGGAGTTCCATGTTTAAACTTAGGGTTTCCATAGCTAAGTCCCTAGTCACAGTAGTTGATCCATTCTTCCAACATATTGTTAAACCAATATGGGGTCTGCAATCTCTTCTGCATATTTCTTTTATTTGGGCTGGGGCTTGGCCTATCTCCTATTCCCGTTGAAGGTGGGGCAAACTTGAATACAAAGATTCAGATTCAGAAATACCTGCAGTGGTGGTTCCTGCTTCCCTATTCATTCTAATGCTAAGTACCTTTTCTTGGTACAGCTTATGCAGCTCTTTAGTTGTAATACCATATATTCTTCTAAAGTCCACCCCTGCTCTTAATAGAGCAGTAAACAGTTCCCTTCTTGTTGGTCTATTTTGTCTCTGAATCCTCTGGCTGTTTACTCTTCTCTCTCGAGGCAATTTGTCTTGTCCCCATTCCCCTAAATCACTTAATTGTGAAATCTTATCCAGCACCTCTGAAAGAGGGTGCCCTATTTCTCCAATTAATAGAGTCAGAATTAAGTGCTTATATGCAGGAGGAGCCGTCTTCACTATGCTATTTCTATGAGGAACTCCTATGCATTTGCATCTCCAATCATGATAGCAGATTTCATTACCTCCTCCTTTAGCTTTCTCATACAGTCTCTAAGTGAGTACCAGGGTCTGTCTCCCCTAGGCCACATAGATTCAGTAGGATATTGCTTTTTGCATCCCTCTGCAGCTAAGGCTAGCAGATTAGTTTTGTTGTTACCTCCTTGCATATGGTGATCCCTAAAAGCTTGGTGTACAAAAGGATTCTGACTGATTCTTATGAATTTTAAACAGTCCTCATTGTCCAGTGTTATTCCTCCAGTGCCTTCATCAGTGATTCTTACTATCCAAGACACTAAAGACTCCCCCATTCTTTGGGTGAATCTACTCAATATATCAGTGATTTCCTGTTGAGTGAAATCCTCAATTATCTCCCTTGACTCTGTTTTGCCCCGGTGGTTCTCCTGTCTTCTTCATATGGGGAGAGCTTCTACATTAGAAGACTACTCATCTAACCTTGCTCCATTCTCCTCACACACATTCTCCTGGAAGCTGTTTTTTGCTTCCTTTTAGCTACATGAATAGTAGCTTGCTCCTGGACCACATGAGGCCCTCCAGTTTGCTCTTCTGAATGCTGTGACACAGAAGAATCCTCAGGCAAACCTGATTGGCTCAAGTGTGGGAAGTCTAGTAAGAGTGGTTTGGCCCAGCCACAATGTAAGTAAGGCTTGTGGCCTCATGCAAATGCCTCATCAAATGGGACAATTTAATCAAAGTTCAAGGGGGTAGGAGGGAGTCCCAGAGGCTGTACCTCAAATATTCAAGGAGAGCTCAAGGAGGTTCCCAGAGCCTGCACCTCATCAAACAGAAGTTAAGTGACTTGCTCAGGGTCACACAACTAGTAAGTGTCTTAGGTCAAATTTGAACTCAGGTCTTCCTGATCCCAGGCCCAGTGCTCTATCACTTTGCCACCTAGCTGCCTCCTCTATTCATATGCAAGTATAATACAATTATTTGTATTCACATCATTCCTATGCATGACTTTGATTGGCAGACTCTCAAAAATTTCCTAACTTCTGTGGTTATTTTGAATGTAATTTATCTTTCTATCTCTTTCTGTTGAGTTTTGTTGGCACTATCCAGAAATATTTTTGTGGATTAATGTTTATATAATGCTATAAAGTTTATAAGGTGCTTTCTTCACTACCCTGTGATAGACAAATATTATTATTTCCATTTAACAATTAGGAAACTGATGTTCAGAAAGGTTGACTCATTTTCCCATAGTCTTGAAGTCAGGAAGTATCAAGAGCTAAATCCAAGTCTAGCATCCCAAACACTGTACTGCAGCCTTCATTAAGTACCTTTTATGTTTAAGGAGTTAAAGTGATAGGTGTGTGGAGTTGAGTGGGAAGAGTAATGCAAACTCTAGATAAAAAGATATTTCTGCCTTTCCTTTGAGTAAATTACAGTCTTATCTGGAGCTGTGTCACAAACATAGATAACTATTGGAAAGCTGTTCTTTAGAACAGCAAAGCTGAAGGTTAAGGAAGTAAGAACAAAGATATTTAGGTATAAATGAAATCTGGCCTTATTACACTTATTACCTGTGTGACTCTGGACAAGTCACTAAGTCTGTTTACCTCAGTTTCCTTATCTGTAAAGTGAACTGGAAAAGGAAATGGCAAACCATTCCAATGTCTTTGCCAAGAAAACCATGAATGAAGTCATGAAGAGTCAGTCGTGAACGAAAACAACTGAACAACACATACCTTGGAAACAGTGTAAGGTTTGAAAATTCCAATTGCATATAAAAAAAGCCTCAGAGAGCCCAAGATTTCTCAATACTTTGGTTTCCAGCCACTCATTTGCTTAAGAACCCAAGTATCTGGGAAATGTACCTGGCTAGTCACCATATATAAAAGCAGGGTGTTCACTAAGCTCTAATTCACTAAGGTCCTTGCTCTACACCAGAAAGAATTCTAGAATTGCAGAATCTGTAATCTATCAACCCCTGGCCAAAAGGTGACAAATTTGTAAGAGATGAAGGACTGGCTGGCTGAGTTCAGGAGGAGAGATTTCTGCCAATCCCAGGCTAAGAATTTCTGCCTTTCTGAAAGAGGACAAAAGCATTCCAGCTGAAAAGAGCACATCAGTCAAAACAGTGCCCTAATACCCAGACTTGTCAGAGGCTAGAGGTGGTAGGGGCTATTGTCAATGAGTCAATAAGTGTTTAAGTGTCTACTATATGCCAGGGGTGTATGGGTTGTTCAGGGAGTACTAGCACCTCTGGTGAGAGGGCTTGCGGAACCCTTCTTAGGGCTGCTCACACACTTTTGGTGTCTACCTGTCACCCAGCTCTTACCTGTGGCTCCAAGAAGCTGTAGCCTGCACGCACAGTAGTATGGGCTAAACCTGGCTGAATGTAGCCAACAAGTTTTTTTTTTCTTTTAAAAAAATTTTTTTAATGGCTTATCTGCCTTTGAGTCATTTTTATTTTATTTTTATTTTTTTGCTTTTTTTTTTGAGGAGGGGAAGGCAGGGCAATTGGGGTTAAGTGACTTGCCCAAGGTCACACAGCTAGTAAGTAGTAAGTGTCTTGAGACCACATTTGAACTCAGGTCCTCTGGACTCCAGGGCCAGTGCTCTATTCACTGTGCCACCTAGCTGCCCAAGCTTTAAACCCATTGGTGAGTTAGGGAGCTGCCTGCCCCAAGCATGTGAAAACTTCTTCCAGAGAAATAGGCGCATTTGAATAATTTATCTCAACAGTTATGAAGGTAGCTGAAGCAGGTACTATGGAGCACTTAGAATTTAACAAGACATCAATGACGCCAAGATCATCTGCTTCATCTCAGACCACAGTCATCCTGACTTTTGTCTCAAAGAGAGAGTGAGGTTGATGACTTTTTGCAACACTGCCTCACTTAAATCCACTCATCATGATGTCATTGGTCTTCAAAAGTGAAGAATGAACAACTATATGCCAGGCACTGCGGCAAGCATTGAGGATACAAAGTAAGGCAAAGGACAGTCCCTGTCCTCAAAGAGCTCACAATCTAATCTAATAATCTTATACAAATATGTATAAGCAAGTTATATACATAGGTAATAATGAAGAGGGAAGGCATTAGAATTAAGAGGGATTAGGAAAGGCTTCCTCTAGAAGATGGAATTTTGGTTGAGATTTTAAGGAAGTTAGGGAGGTCAGTAGTGAGAGCAGAGGAGGGGAAAGCATTGCAGGTATGAGAGACAGCCAAAGAAAATGCCCAGAGATAAGAGATTATATTATGTCTTATTTGGCCAGTAATGGCCAGAAGTCCAGTGTTAGTGGATCAAAAAATACATGGGGGTGGATGATAAGGTGTAAGCAGATTGGAAAGGTAAAAGGAGGTTAGGTTGAATGAGCGTGGGGTAACATGATCAGACCTGCATATTAAGAAAATAATTAGTGGCTGAATGGAGCATGGACTAAAGTGGGGAGAGACTTGAGGCAGGCAGATCCACTAGTAGTGTATTGCAGGAGTCCAAGTGTAAGGTCTTGCAGCAGGGTGGTAACAGTGTTAGAGGAGAGAAGGGATACATTCAATTTGAGGTGTATAACTAGCTACCCATCAAATAATGAAACCCAGGAATTCCAGAGAATCGACCCATCCAGCAGAGACAACACTCGGTAAAGGGCCAGCCCAGCAGCTGAACAACCTTCCAGCCAAGACTGGAAATAATTGTTGGTCACCTGCCCAGCCTATCTTTCCAGCAGTCATCCCTTTTGAGGGTTGAACCTAGAAGTAGAGTAATATCCCTGGCTCTGTGCATCCTCTATGTGCAAAAGCCCTTCCAGGAACCAGCCCACCTGAGCAGTGGAGCAATTTATCCATCACCAGCTCCACTCTACATAAAGAACCTCAGGAAAACTGTGCAGAGAGGAAGGGCATACATTCTAAGCAAATTTATAATTGTTAGTTGCCTTGGACACACATAGTATCTTCTATCTCACTATCACTGCCCCATTTCAGATTAGTGTATTTGTGGGAAAGCCAGGTAACCACAAGGTTACCCCCCAAGAATTTGAAGTGGTATCTAATCCTTTGGGGCCCTTCCACAAGTGTGAGTACAAGTAGAAAAATAAACCCTATGGGAGTGTTACACTGTCATGGGTATAAATAAGGTAACTGATAGAAAAACACTCAATTGTTATTGTTTTAGAAAATAAGGTAGATCTTCTAAAGCTGTAGTCTAATGGTCAGAAATGAAAATCCAGCATTTATAAAATGTGTCTTTTCACTATTCTGTTTTTCTACCACACACTAGCACTATGGGAATTTATTAGATGTGAACACATATAATCACCATTACTAATTAATGACATACAATTATAATAATTATAGGGTCTTGCCCCACCCACCTCTCTAGGATTAGAGATGTTGTGATTAGAGGTGAAAGAAGTAATGGGCTGCTTGAAACTGAGAGCTTGAATTGCTCTTGGAGGACTAAAAAAGAGGACTGCACATGAGGCATTTGGATGGGTTTATTTGGTTTTGGTTTTTTTGGCTCTGGAAAAAGAACAAAGCTTTGATCCAGCCTAATTGCTACTTCTATCTACATAAGGCCCATCTCACATGACACCTCCTTTAGGAAACAATCCCTGATCCCTGCAGTAAGTAATGACACTTCTCCTTGACTTTCCCAAACATCTTGTTTTCCATGTTTATGATACACTTATCATATATTACTGCATATTATAGTTTTCTGTATTTCTCTTATGCACTTACTGGATAATAACTTTTTTTTATAATCAAGTAAGGGACCCAGTCTTTTCCTAAGCCTTGTATTATTTCTCATGATCTGTACACATTAGGTACTTAATAAATGTATGTTGAATTGAATTAAAGATACTAGTATTTAGAGCTAGAATGGACCTGAGATCATTTGATTTGAGATCATTTAGACTAAACTGAGTCATTCTGCAGATGTAGAGGAGCTTGGAGATGCCCCCTCCCACCTCCCCACTTTCCACACCAGTGAGCACTAAGGGTGTTGATCCTGTGCTCTGACCACTTCCAGGCCCTTACTTTTGCTCTTGTGCAACAAGGGGCTTCTCAATGGTTCCCATATGCTGCCTTCTCCTATACCATGAGACAGGGGGTGATGGAGAAGTTGGAGTGGTCCACAAATACTTCATTCAAGAGCTACTCAATAAGTAGATTTTTAACACCGGAGATAATTTCCACTTTTTTTCTCTTCCTCTTTTGATTATACAGCTTGGCACTCTGAAATTTTCCCATCTATAGGAACAGGAACAAGCATTTATTGGTTTTTTTGTTTGTTTGTTTTTGGAGGGGGAAGCAGGGCAATTGGGGTTAAGTGACTTGCCCAAGGTCACACAGCTAGTAAATGTATCTGAAGTTGGATTTTAACTCAGGTCCTCCTGATTGCAGGGCTGGTACTCTATTCATTGTGCCACCTATTTGCCCCAGAAACAAGCATTTATTCAGCACCTATAATGTGCCAGGCACTTAACAAATACCATCTGATTTGATCCTCACAAAATCTATAGGAAGTTAGAGTTATTATTACCCCATTTTACCATTGAGGAAACTGAAGCAGAAAGAGGTCAAGCAACTTGTCCGGGGCCCATAGTCAAGCTCCATTTGTTTTAATTGACTGTCTAGAACTTCTCCACCATTGGCTACAAAGTATATAATCAATATGATTTATATATTGATGATCTGGTAGATCCATGTGTAAAGTCACCTTTTGGGTTGTTGAAAAAGTTTGTTATGACCAATGAGTTATCTTGACAAAACTCTAATAGTCCCTGCCCTGCTCCGTTTTGTATTTGAAAGTTAAATTTACCTGTTATTCCAATTATCTTTTGATTTCTTACTTTAGTATTCCAATCCCCTACAATGAATATAACTTCTCTTTTTGTTGTTATTTCTAGCAGATGTTGTAGGTCTTCATAGAACTGATCAACTTTGGCTTCTTCAGCATCAGAGGTTGAATGGTTTGCCTTGGAATTTAACAGATATCACTTAGCCATTTTTGAGTTTATACCCTAGTATGGCTTTTCTCACCCTTCTATTGACTATGAAGGCTACTCCATTTCTTTTAAAGGATTCTTGCCCACAGTAGTATATGTAGTGATCATCTGAATTAAATTCACCTATTCCTGTCTATTTAAGTTCACTGACACCCAAGATGTTGATGTTTAATCTTTCCATTTCCTGTTTGACCACATCCAGCTTATGTTGGTTCATAGGTCTTACATTCCAGGTCCCCATGCAATGTTGATCTTTGTAGCATCAGACTTTCCTTTAATCACCAGATGCATCAGCAGCTGAGCTTCCTTTCTACTTTGGCCCAGCTGTTTCATTAGTCCTGGAGTACTGGAGCTTCTTGCAGTCCTCCACTCTTCTCCAGTAACCTACTGGACACTTTCTGACCTGAGGGACTTATCTTCCCACGTCATCTCTTTTATCATTCCAGTATGTGCATGGGGTTTTCTTGGTATACTGGAGGGGTTTGCCATTTACTTCTCCAGAGAATCACCTTTTGTCAGAACTCTCCACTATGACGTGTCCACCTTCGATAACCCTGCACAGCATAACTCATAGTTACACTGAGCTAGGCAAACCCCTTTATCATGACAAGGCAGTGGTCCATTTCTTTCCCCAGCTCATTTTGTTGTAGATGTGGAAAATATGGCAAACAAGGTTAAGCTATTTGCCCAGGAATACATAGCTAGTAAGTATCTGAGGATGGATCAGAACTCTTCCCACCCCCTCCGAAAGGTAAGGCAGTTTAGGTTAAGTGACTTGCCCAAGGTCACACAACTAGTAAGCGTCAAATGTCTGCAGTCAAATTTGAACTCAGGTCCTCCTGACTCCAGTTGCCCCCTGGATCTGAAATTTTAAACTGGAGTTTTTTGGATTCCAGGCCTAGCATTGCATCCACTATCGTTGCTCTAAAGTTACTGCCTTCAAGTTCCAAGTTGGGTGTGGATTTGTATAACACTACTATTGTCTTGCCCCTGGTTGGAATTTTCAGTAGTCTTTTTGCAGGACTAAAGTGTTATCAGCTAGCTGGAAATCTCTGCTAGTTCCAAGAGACATAACTGCCAGCTCCCTGCTGGTCTGGGATTCCTGCTTGAAGAGAAGAAAAATCTCTAACACTTAGAAGTCTCTAAAAGTGAAACGGGCTTCTTGAAGACCTTAACTGACCTCAGCATTGATTGAAGATGGTCTGTTGAAAACACTATGGTAGCACAGAGTCCTCCTTAATAGACTGATCCTTCATGTAGAAGATGGTCATCTCATCTACCTGAGAGCCAGTGTCACTTCAGAATGCTCAATATAGTGTTTGCTGCCTAACAACTTCAGGAATAATACCAGGAGTAGAAGAGAGGTCTGTACACGCAACATTTGTAGATCTGACCAAGAACTTTCATAAGTCATGAGACTTTATGGAAAGTTATGTCAAAATTTGGTTGCCTGGAAAAGTTCATTAGCATTGTACTTAAATTTCATGATGACATGCTTGTCTGGGTTCTGGATAATGGAAAATACTCTCATGCTTTCCTTGTCACCAATGGAATGAAAAAAAGATGTGTACTTGCTCCCATGCTTTGTAGCATGATGTTTTCAGCCATGTTGTCAAGTGCTTTCAGTGAGGATGAACATGGAATCAAGGTCAGCTATCACACTGATGGTAAATTTTTCAACTTGAAAAGTCTACAAGCCAAGACCAAAGTGGAGGGAGTGTTGGTGCATGATTTCCTGTTTGCAGATGATTGTGCACTCAATGTAGACAAGTATGGCTCACTTCTCTGCTGCTTATGCTAATTTAGACCTAACGATTAACATCAAGAAAACACAGGTGCTTGATCAGCCACCATTACACCATCCATCTGTGGAACCATCGGTTACAGAAAATTGAGAAGTTTTTTGAATGCTCTGGGATACAGACCTAGTAATGAGTGGTATTGCTGAAACTTTATGTTTTCTGTGGGAGAGTCTTCTGAGTATCAGGTTTCTGGAAACATAGCCCTAGGGGTCATTAGATTATAATAGTCTTTTTTAAAATTTTTTGTAATTTATTTGAGTAATTCTTTAATTTATTAATTTGTTTGTTTCCTTTTAGTTTACAGGATTCAATTCCACAATTTCTTGAATTTCACATTTTGTCCCCCTCCCTCCCCTCCTCCCCCCCCCCCATGGCGGCTAATAATCAAGTATAGGATCTGTAAATACTTTCACATTATACAATGGTCAGGTTATAAGGATGGATTGTACCAGCTGGAATGAAAAATGGTAAAGAGGACATAAAATCAAATAAGAGAACGAAAAAGATCAGGTATTTTGCTTCCACCTGGATATAAATTTAGTTCTTTCTAGTTCTTTCTCTGGATGCACGTTTTTCTCTCCATCATGCGTCTTTTGGGATTGACTTATATCCCTGCATTGTTGAGAAGAGTCCAGTCTATCAAAGTTGGTCATCACACATACGTTGTGACTGTAATTGTGTACAAATTTCTCCTGGTTCTATTCTTCTCACTCAGCATCAGTTCTTTTAAGCCTCTCCAGGTAAATATGAAGACTGCCTGCTCCCCGTTTCTTACAGCGCAATAGTATTCCATAACATGCATATACTTGTTCAGCCATTCCCCAATTGATGGGCACCCCCTTAACTTCCAATTCTTTGCCACAACAAAAAGAGCTGCTATAAACATTTTTGTACATATGGGTCTTTCTCCCATTTCTATGATCTCTTTGGGCTATAACCCTAGGAGTGGTATTGCTGGATCAAAGGGTATGAAAGTATTTATAGTCCTTTGGGCATAACACCAGATTGCTCTCCAGAAAGGCTGGATCAGTTCACAACTCCACCAACAATGCATTAGTGTTCCAGTTGCCCACATCCTCTCCAGCATTTGTCATTTTCCTGTTTTGTCATCTTAGCCAATCTGACTGGTGAGATGTGGTACCTCAGAGTTGTTTTGATTTGCATTTCTCTAATCAATAGTGAATTAGAGCATTTCTTCATGTGCTTATAGATATCTTTAATTTCTTTCTCTGAAAACTTCCTGTTCATATCCTTTGACCATTTATCAATTGGGGAATGACTTGTATTCTTATAAATTTGACTCAATTCTCTGTATATTTTAGAGATGAGTCCTTTGTCAGAGACATAGGTTGTAAAGATTCTTTCCCAATTTCCCACCTCCCTCTTAATCTTGGTTACATTGGCTTTATTTGTACAGAAACTTTTCAATTTCATGTAGTCAGAATTATCCATTTTACATTTTATCATGTTCTCTAATTCCTGTTTCGTCATAAAGTCATTCCCTCTCCACAAGTCTGATAGGTAAACTATTCCTTGCTTTAGCAAACTGCTTACAGTATCAACCTTTATACCTAGATCATGAACCCATTTAGACTTGATTTTGGTATATGGTGTTAGATAATGATCTATGTCCAGTTTCTGCCATACTATATTCCAGTTTTCCCAGCAGTTTTTGTCAAATACTGAGTTCTTACCCCCAAAACCAGGGTCTGGGGGTTTATCAAACAATACATTACTGTTGTCATTGACTTCTGAATCTCGTGTGCCTAATCTATTCCATTGATCCACTCCTCTATTCCTCAGCCAGTACCAAGTAGTTTTGATGACTGCTGCTTTATAGTACAGATTGAAATCTGGTAAGGCTAGTCCACCTTCCCTAGCATTTCTTTTTATTAATTCCCTTGATATTCTGGACCGTTTATTCTTCCAGATGAATTTTGTTACTATTTTTTCTAACTCTATAAAGTAGTTTTTTGGTAAATTAATTGGTATGGCACTAAATATATAATTTGATTTAGGTAAAATTGTCATTTTTATTATATTAGCTCTACCCAGCCATGAGCAATTGATATTTTTCCAATTAGTTAGATCTGACTTTATTTGTGTGAAAAGTGTTTTGTAGTTATGATCATACAGGTCCTGGGTTTGTTTTGGCAGGTAGATTCCCAAATATTTTATAATGTCTACAGTAACTTTAAATGGGATTTCTCTTTCTACTTCTTGCTGTTGAATTTCATTGGAAATATACAGGAATGCCGAGGATTTATGTGGGTTTATTTTATATCCTGCAACTTTGCCAAATTTATTTATTGTCTCAAGCAGTTTTTTACTTGATTCTCTAGGATTCTCTAAGTATATCATCATATCATCTGCAAAGAGTGATAGCTTGGTCTCTTCTTTGCCTAACTTGATTCCTTTGATTTCTTTTTCTTCTCTAATTGCTACTGCTAACATTTCTAGTACCAGATTGAATAAGAGGGGTGATCGTGGACACCCTTCTTTCACCCCTGATCTTATGGGAAATGCTTCTAGCTTCTCCCCATTACATATAATACTTGCTGATGGCTTGAAATAGATGCTACCTATTATTTTAAGGAAGGCTCCATTTATTCCTATACTTTCTAATGTTTTTAATAGGAATGGATGTTGTATTTTGTCAAAAGCCTTTTCTGCATCTATTGAGATGATCATGTGGATTCTGCTAATTTTATTGTTGATATGCTCAATTATACTGATGGTTTTCCTAATATTAAACCATCCTTGCATTCCTGGAATAAATCCTACCTGATCAAAGTGTATTATTCTTGAGATAAGTTGCTATAGTCTTTTGGCTAGTATTTTATTTAGAATTTTTGCATCTATATTCATGAGGAAGATTGGTCTATAATTTTCTTTCTCTGTTTTATCTCTTCCTGATTTAGGTATTGTAATGTAATGCCAAGGAAAGGCAACTTCCCAAGGTTCAGAATACCAGCATAGGTGCTCTCCATTTTATTCAGTGACCAACCAAGAACAGAGAAGATTAAAACATGACATCATTCAAAATACAGCATTTACTAAGTGTGATTAAATAATCTCCAAGTACTACCCCACCCCAGGATCTTCCAATCATTCAATCAATTACAAAGTCCCTGTTCTAAATACTTCTCCACCCCTAGGCTATACCTTAATTAAGTCCACCACAAAGCCCCTCTTCTCAAATGGAGATTAGTTTCCAAACATAAGGTCAAAAGTTCCCCACCCCTGGATCACAATCGAATCTACCCCAGAGTTACATCAAGTTTAAACACAGCACTTAATACCCAAATGGAGGTCTTTTCTTCATCTTGACACGAGGCAAGTTCTCAGCAATCTTAGTTCCTGGGGAGACAAGGCTTAGCAAGGCCATAAGATACATTGCCAGTCCCTTCATGAATTTATCCTCTGTCTGTAGAACAGTCCTAGAACCCCTGAACACATTAGCAAAGCCCTCTCCCGGGATTTCTGTAAACATACAACAAGAAAATCCTTCTTCAGGGCTTCTGAACCAACAGAAAGGCTCCCAGACCCCTGCAACAACAGCACTGTCCTTCACCAGTGGACAGTATTCATTCTGTCTGCAGGACAGTCTCCAGACCCCTGCAACAACAGCACTGTCCCTCACCAGTGGACAGTATTCACTCTCTGTCTGCAGGACAGTTTCAGGGCTTCTTAGCAAACAGCCAGGTTCCAGGACTTCTTCAACAAAAGGACTGTCTTTCACCAGTGGACAAATCTGGCAAAACAACATCAAAACAGACAGACAAAGTACCAGCAAAACAGCCATGTCTCCTCAGTCCTTGGCAGCTCAGGGGGCAGGTCTCAAAAGTCCAGGGCAATTCAAAGCGGCCACCAGCAATTCTCTTAGTCTCTCTCTCTCCACGAGGTGCTGCTTCCAAAAAGATCTTCCGCCTCTCTCTAGTGTCTCTCCAAATCTACCTCACCAGCTCCACCCAGTTCAGGACTTTCTTTTCACATCAACAAGCCCATCCCACAGGTGGGATTAACAAACTCTGGGTTTTAACACAATCAATTTGAAAACCAAGCCAATACAGGGGAATCTTTAATTGCCATTACTATCACAGGTATCACTACCATATTTGTGTCATAAAAAGAATTTGGTAGGACTCCTTCTTCACTAATTTTCCCAAATAGTTTGTAGAGTATTTAGAATTCACTAGTGAATCCATCTGGCCCTGGAGATTTTTTCCTAGGGAGGTGGCTGATGGCTTGTTCATTTTCTTTTTCTGAGATGGGATTATTTAAGTAATTTACTTCCTCTTCAGTTAATCTGGGCAACTTGTAAGTTTCTAAATATTCATCCATTTCCCTAAGATTGTCAAATTTATGTGCATACAATTGGGAAAAATAATTCCTAATTATTGGTTTGATTTCCTCTTCATTGGAGGTAGATTCACCCTTTTCATTTTTGATACTCATAATTTGGTTTTCTTCTTTCTTTTTTTTTTTATCATATTGACTAAGCGACTATCAATTTTGTTGGTTTTTTCATAAAACCAGCTCTTGGTTTTATTTATTAGTTCAATAGTTTTCTTAATTTCGATTTTATTAATCTCTCCTTTAGTCTTCAATATTTCTAGTTTAGTATTTAATTGGGGATTTTGAATTTGTTCTTTTTCTAGGTTTTTTAATTGCATGCCCAATTCGTTGAGCTCCCTTTTCTGTAATTTAATCACGTATGCACTCAGGGATATAAAACTTCCCCTAAGAACTGCCTTTAATGCATCCCACAGATTTTGGTACGTTGTCTCATTATTATCATTCTCTTGAATGAAATTACTGATTGTTTCTATAATTTCTTGTATGACCCACTCATTCTTTAGGATTAAATTGTTTAATTTCCAGTTAGTTTTTAGTCTGTCTTTCCCTGGCCCTTTATTGCATCATGATCTGAGAACGATGCATTTAATATTTCTGCCTTACTGCATAGAATTGTGAGGTTTTTATGCCCTAGAACATGGTCAATTTTTGAGTATGTGCCATGAACCGCTGAGAAGAAAGTATATTCCTTTTTATCCCCATTCAGTTTTCTCCAGAGATCTATCATACCTATCCTCTCTAAAATCCTGTTCACCTCCTTCACTTCTTTCTTGTTTATTTTGAGGTTGGATTTATCAAGTTCAGATAGGGGGAGATTAAGGTCTCCCACTAGTATAGTTTTGCTATCTATTTCTTCCTCTAATTCCTTTACCTTCACCTCTAGGAATTTGGATGCTACACCACTTGGTGCATATATGTTAAGTAGTGATATTGCTTCATTCTCGATGGTGCCTTTTAACAGGATATAGTTTCCTTGCTTATCTCTTTTAATTAGGTCAATTTTTGCTTTTGCTTTATCTGAGATAAGGATTGCTACCCCTGCTTTTTTTACTTTAGCTGAGGCATGATATATTTTACTCCAACCTTTTACCTTTACCTTGTGTGTATCCTCTGTTTCAGATGTGTTTATTGTAAACAGCATATTGTAGGATTATGATTTCTAATCCATTCTGCTATCCATCTCCGTTTTATAGGAGAGTTCATTCCATTCACATTTACAGTTATGATTGTTATCTGTTTCTTTCCCCTCATCCTATTCCTGCCCCTGTTAATGTTTGTATTTTCCCTCCCTTCTCCCTTCCCCCCTTAACAGTTTTCCTTTTGACCACCGCCTCCCTCAGTGTTCCCTTTTCGGCCCCCCTCCCTTTTCCTCCCCTTTCCCCCTTACTACTTCCCTCCCTACAAACCACTCCCACCCCCCTTTTGTAACCCTTTCCCCCTCCTACTGCCTGTAGGATATTGTTATACTTAATGAAGTATGCTATTTTTTCTTCGCATCAAGAATGACAGGAACAGATCTCATGCGAAGCTCCTCTCCTTCCCCTCTTTCCCTCTAAAATGATTCTTTTTGTGTTCCTTCTCTATAGCGTCCTATGCTTAACTGGTTGTTAATCCCTCCTTGTACCAGAACCAATGATGGAAAAGCTCATATGCTTCCCAACACCCTCCCTTTTTTTCCTCTGCTATACAGTTTTTATGCCTCTATGAGTGGCATAATTTACCCTTTTCCACTTCATCCCATCCCTTTGTAGCCCTTAACAAGATTTTTTAAAAATAGTCATTTTGTGTATTTTATACTCATACCCTGTACTTGTCTCTTACAAGTTTGCTCTTATCAAATAGCAGGGGGTGTGTGTGTGTGTGTGTGTGTGTTCTCCTTGTTTACCTTTCTAAGTCACTGTTGCTTCTCGTAATTGGAGGTTTAATTTTCCATTGAGTTCTGGCTTTTTTATCAAGAAGGTCTGGAACTCTGTTATATCATTGAATGACCATCTCTTTGCCTGGAAGAATATGCTCAGTCTGGCTGGGTATGTGATCCTTGGTTGTAATCCGAGCTCTTTTGCCTTCCTGAAAATTGTATTCCACTGCCTCCGATCTTTCAGTGTAGAGGCTGACAAATCCTGTGCAATCCTCACTGTGGACCCTCGATATTTGAATTGTTTCTTTCTGGCCGCTTGATTTATCTGGTAGTTCTGGAGTGTGGCCACAACATTTCGAGGATTTCTCAGTTTGGGATCTCTTACAGCAGGTGTCCGGTTGATTCTCTCGATTTCTATTTTCCCCTCAGGTTCTAGTATCTCAGGGCAGTTTTCCTTAACTAGCTCTTGGAGAATGTTGTCCAGGCTCATTTTTTCATCATAATTTTCTGGTAGGCCTATGATTCTCAGATTATCTCTCCTGGATCTGTTTTCCAGGTCAGTTATTTTTTCTTTAAGGTATTTTACCTCTTTTTCTAATTTTTCATTTTTGTTGTTTTGCTTGGCTAATTCTTGGTTCCTCATAGAGTTATTTGTTTCCATTTGTTCAATTCTGGTTTTTAGCAAATCATTTTCCTTGGTTAATTTTTGAAGCTCCTTTTCCATATCATACACTTTTCTTTTTAGAGAGATGTTTTCCTCACTATAATGTTTTTCGAATTCTGCTATTTTCGTTTTGAGAGAATTATTCATTTTGTCTTCTATCTCTCTCATTTTGCTTTCAAAATTTTTTCTTTTTTCTTTTATATAAGGTTAATTTTTATTTCTTTAGTAACAAATGAAAATAAAACCCTATAAAAACCAATTTCTCCTCTAATTGTTGTGCTAATCCCAATGTCCTTATATACTTTTCTTGTTCAATTGGTCCTGTGCCCTCTATGTATATCTGTAAACATATACACATATTCACATATACTCTCATATTGTGTATATATATATATATATATATATTTCTATTCTCTTCAACTACTGAGAAAAGTTTCATAATTTACAGTTATTGTTTTTCCATTTAGGAATAATAGTTCAACTTTGATAAGTTCCTTATCTTTTCCCTTTTTACCTTCTCATGCTTCTCTTGCTCCTTATATCTGAATGTCAAATTTTCTATTCAACTCTGGTTTTTTCAGCAAGAATGCTTGAAAGTCCTCTATTCCACTGAATGAACATATTTTCCCCTGAAACCTGATAACTCAGTTTTGCTGGGTAGGTGACTCTTGGTTTTAATCCCAACTCCTTTCACCTCTGGAATAGCATATTCCAAGCCCTTCAGTCCCTCAGTGTAGAATCTGCCAGATGCTGGGTTATCCTGATTTGTTTCCAAATTTTCAAATTGTTTCTTCCTGGCTGCTTAGAATATTGTCTCCTTTTAATTATAATAATTTTAATACTTTTTAAATTATCTCTCCTGGTTCTATTTTCCAGGTCAGTGGTTTTTCCCATGAGATATTTCACATTGCCTTCTATTCTTTCATTTTTTTCCATCTGTTTAACAGCATCTTGATTTCTCATGAAGTCATTAGCTTCCATTTGCTCCAATCTTATTCTGAAGCAATGATTCTCATCATTGAGCTTTTGAGATTCTTTTTCCATCTGGCAAATTCATCTTTTTTTAAGGCATTCTTCTCCTCATTGCCTTTTTGAGCCTGTTTTGCCATTTGAGTTAGTCTATTTTTTATTTTATTTTATTTAACAATCGGGGTTAAGTAACTTGCTCAAGGTTACATGGCCAGTTATTTCTGGGTGTGGTGCTAAGTATCTGAGCCCAGATTTGATCCCCAGGTCATCCCGACACTGGAGCTGGTGCTCTTACTCGCTGAGCCACCTGGCCACCCCTAGTCTATTTTTTTGTTTTCCTCAGTCTGGCTGTTGACTCTCATTTCATAATTTTCTGGCATCATTCTCATTTCTCTTCCCAATTTTTCCTCTTCTTCTCTTATCTGCTTCTGAAGGTCCTCTATGGCCTGTGACCAGCTCGTATTTTCCTTTGAAGTTTTTGTGAAAGAGTTCTGACTTCACTGTCTTCCTTTTATTCCCTGCTTTGTTCCTTTTTGTCCCCAAACTAGGAGTCTAATGTTAGAATCTTCTGTCTGCTTTGTTTCCTTTGGCTAGTCATGTCGCCCCTCAGTCACTTGACCCCCCATCAAACAGGGGAGCTTTCATCCCAAACACTGGGGTTTTCTCAGCTGCTGGAGGTATTAGATGGGTGCCCTGTCTTAGGCCTCCACAGGCAAGATGGACCCCAGGACCTCCACCCTAGACAGCAATCCAGATGCAAGCAGGTTAAAGCAAGGGCAATTACCCCTCAGACTGGTGCTTGGTCCCCCTACACTCTTTAGGCCAGGAGGGGCCAGCTGGTTGTGCTGGCATGTCAGGAGCTTCTCACCCCAGGGGCAAAAGACACGCACTCTCACTTACTGGGTCCCAAAGTCCAGACTGCACTGACCTCTCACTTTGTCCTTCGCATCTATGTGTTGATAAATGAGCTGCTGCTGATCTGGAGTCCACCGGCCTGCAGCTGTTTAGGCCTGCCCTGGGGTTAACGCCTTGGCATGGGGCTGGGCTCAGCTCCCTGAGTGCTTTGCTGTTTTATTCCTGCTGGCCTGCTGGGCTGTCCTCAGTGGAAGGTTAGCTTCTCTGTGTCATTTTGTGGGTTCTGTACCTCCAAAGTTTGTTTAGAGTCCCCTTTTTACATGGGTTAGGGAAGGTGGAAGCCGGAGCCCTGGGGAGGTCCTGCTTCTACTCCGCCATCTTCCAGGGGTTTTAATCTCACTCATTGATAATAGAAAAAGGTTTGATTTCCCTGTTTCTACCCACTGATACAGTTGGTGCATTTGATAAGTTAATGGAGTATTTATCTCCTTCCTAAAAAGAATATTATACCCACAGAAAATAAACTAGCCATGTAACCTTGGGCAAGTTACTTAACCCCAATTGCCCTCCAAAAGGCAAAAAAAAAAAAAAAAAAGATTATAGTTATGTTTGGCCCTGGACAGTCACTTAGCTTTTTTATACCTGTTTCCTCATCTTTAAAATGGAGATAGTATCTTCTCCCCACGGTTGTTATGAGGTTTGAATGCAATAATATTTAT
>NW_027186254.1:0-33074 GCF_028583685.1 Petaurus breviceps papuanus | reverse complement strand
GTTTACCTCCCCTAGCTTAATCTTCTTTATTTGTAAAAAAAAAAAAAACAAAATAGGGATCATAGGGGGCACCTAGGTAGCACAGTGAATAGCGCACTGGCCCTGGAGTCAGGAGGACCTGAGTTCAAATCCAGCCTCAGACACTTAACACAAAAAACTAGCTGTGTGACCTTGGGCAAGTCACTTAACCCCAATGGCCCTGCCTTCCCCCCTCCAAAAAAGAGCAAAAAAAAGGGGGGGAGGCTGGGGGGGATCTCACTGTCTCACAGAGTTACTGTATCAAATTGTTGTACACTCTACCTGACCTGTCGCAAAATCTCTGCTGATCTCCAATCTGCCTCTCAGACATCTTTAACTGGATGTCGAGTTGACTTCTTAAACTAAACATGTCCAAAACCAAACTCGTATTTCTCCCTAAACCCTATCTGCCTCTTACCTTTCTTGTTACTATAGAGAATAGCATCTTCCCAGTCCCTCAGGCCCACAACCTACAAGTTATCTTCAGTTCTTTACCTTCTCTCCATATCCTCCATATCCAATTTGTTGCCAAGGTCTTTCAATTTCACCATTATAACCTCTTTTGAATATGCTCCCTTAACTCTTCTGACACTGTCCTCCACCCTGGCTCAGGGCCTCATCACCTCACACCTGGACTGTTACAATAACTAGCTCTTTGATCTACCTGACTCAAGTCAATCCCACTCCAATTCATCCTTCATCTGGCCACCAAAATGATTTTCCTAAAGAGCAGATCTAATCATGTCACATGTCCCAAACCCACTCACTCAACTCCAGTGCTCTAAAGTAGCTCCATCTGACCATTCCAGTCTTTCTTATACCTTACTCTACACCACTCATACATCCATTAACACTGGCCGCTTTGTTGTTCCATAAACAAGACACTTCATCTCTTGGCTCTGGGCATTTTCTCTAATTGTCCCTCCTTTCTAGAATGTTCTCTCTTCTTCTACACCTACTGCCTTCCTTGGCTTTCTCTAAGTCTCAACTGAAATTCTACCTTCTACAGGAAGGCACTCCCAACCTCTCTTAATGCTAGAGCCTTCCCTTTGTTAATTACTTCCTGTTTATTCTGCTCATAGCTTCTTTTGTATATATTTGCTTGTATATAATCTTTCCCATTACATTTCTGAGTTCCCTGTGAGCACAGCCTATCTTCTGCCTCTTTTTGCATACCCAGAACTTAACACTGTGCCTAGTCTGCCACATATTAGGTGCTTAAAAATATTTATTGACAATACATTCATAAATGTTTGAATTATATTGTTTCATTTAATCAAATCATCTCACTTTACAAAATAACTTTTAAATTATAAAGTGTTATAAGTGAGCTATTATTAATAATACTATGTTGATTCAATAAAGGAATGGATTCATTTTAAAAATCATTACTCTTATGAATCCCAATTGTGATGTTTTTCCTAATCACTGAAGATACAAATGAGATGGAGAGCAATCGTAAGAGCAAAAATTGAGGCCCAGTGACCCTGCCCAAACATCATTCCTATGGAATTAAATTCTCCTGTAATGTTTCACCCAATGTCACATTTTCAAAGAAATACTTTTTTGTGTTAAGTATCTAAGGCCAGATTTAAACTCAGGTCCTCCTGACTCCAGGGCCAGTGCTCTATTCACTGTGCCACCTAGCTGCCCCATACAAAACTATTTTTAAAGGAATAACATGATCTGCGAATCAGTCCCTGGATGTCCACAAAGGGGCTGACTACTATTCTGATCAAGCATTCAGCGGGCACCCAGAAGACAGACAGGAGCACTGGCAGACTAATAGGTCCAAAGAATGCCATGTCAAAGAAAGGGAATTATGGAGTTGTATAAATAAACACTCAGATGGGATTTTATTCAACCACATGACAAGCCTACTGATTCTATCTTGGAGACCCCATCCCCTCCACATATTCTGATGACATTGACAGGAGAACTCAGGTCCCACACCAAGAAGGTCTGATGGAGTTAAGTACAGAGAAACATCAGAGAAAGACAGAGAAAAAGGAGAGAAACAGAGAAAAAGAAACAAAGAGATGAAGGGAAATAGAGGGATGGAAAGGGAGAAGATAAGAACAAAAGGGAAGTTCCAAATCTGGCTTAGAAGCTACATTCTTTAACAAAGTCTACTATTGTAGGACAGACAATGGCTTGGAAGATAGGAGAAACAGCCAGTATTGGTTCATGCCTTTAACAGAGTGGCTCTTGGCTGGCTGGCAGGGGATTAAGGGTGGCAAACTGTCTCAATCCTTTTCCTAAATTGCAGCAAAACTAGCAATCAGGGAAATTTGAGAAACCCTATACTAATGGGCCAAACATAACTAAGGAGTGGGATAAATGTCCTACTTAGCAGGCAGAATACATTAAAAATTAAAATATTACATTTTCTATAACTGAGTAGCATATGAATGGACCACCTTGTTTGACAACTGAATTCTATCTTTGGAAAAAAGACATCCTTTTAACAAATCACAGTTTAAATGCTTTAGATTTTTATATTATCAATGATGTTTTCACATTTAAAAAAATTAAATGATTAAAATTCAGATTAAAATGAAATCATATAATAATGGGCCTGAAATGGATATATTTATTTTGCAATGAGCTGGCAGACTGGCTACAAAATTCATTATCACTCAGCAAGTGGCAATGATATAGGAGAATATATTTGCCCCTGATAACCAGGCCTGTAAAATAATTACTCAAACACTACATGTGACTACCAACTTACTTGGTCAAAAAATATTTACTGTAGGGGCGGCTAGGTGGTGCAGTGAGTAAAGTGCTAGCCCCAGAGTCTGGAGTTTGGTTCCGGCCTCAGACACTTAACACCCACACAAAAAACTGGGCAAGTTACTTAACCCCAGTTGCCCTGCAAAAAGGCAAATATATATATTCACTGTTAAGTCATCAATTTCTTATCTGTATTAATGTTGCTCATTTGTTACGGGGGGGGGGGGAAATCTTTTTTTTCCTTTAATAAAGAAGCACTGATTTAATAAATTACTTACAACAGATTATCACACATTTGCACTTCTAAAGCAGCATCAAGAATTGTTTTTCCATCACTGAAAGGCAAAATAGTTTTAGATTATTAATGAATCTTTTGACTTAGATCACAAACTAGATCCCACTGTGGAAGAGATGGATAAAATCTGTGCTTAGAGTCTGGAAGGAAGACTTTCACCACATTAAAAATCACACTAAGGATCAAAGAAAGGGAGCTACCAGATAATATAAATAGACCCTCTGTTGTTATTTTATTCAACAACAGGATAAATCCACTGATTCAAGGAGGTTTCCACCATTTCATCTAGATATTCTTATGGGATTAACAAGAGACTTTTAGGCTAAGGTCAGAGGGGGTTAACAACAGATAAACAGCCACACCAGAATAAACCTGAACTTTGGCAACTCCCAAGAGGTAAAAGTTAGCAAATTATGCTCCCAAGGTGGTCATTCACCTTCCCCAGCCCCCAAATCATCTACTATCCTGTCTCTATTACTCAAGCTCCCAAATAAGGAAAATGGATGAGTAGCCACACGAGATAGGCTCCTTTTACAGCCATTAACATGGCCTTAATGTTGGGTAAAACCTATATATGTATTTCCCTTTATTATGAAGAGGAGATGGCCACCTGGCCAAGGCTGATGCTAATTCAACATTTTATCTTTTAAACTTACATCTAGGTTTATTGACCTCTAGTCAAATTGATCAAAGTGGGAAGAATTACTCTCCAGGAAGATCTTCGTGAGGGGGTGCAGGCTCTGGGAACCCCCTTAAATCTTCCCACTAAATGAGGCATTTGCCTGAGGCTATAAGCCCTTCATTATCCTAGGCCCAAATCTCTTAACTTAGCCTAGCCCTCCATTGTCCACCTGCCTCCCACCCTTGATCCTATCAAAATATCTATACCCAAATCTGTTACCCTTAAACTAGCCTAGTCCTCCATGGTCAGTCATCTTCAGCGATTTCCCACCCTCAATCCCATTCCTGGAGTATGATCTCAAGATCCTCCTTAAACTCCTCCTCAAGACCTTCCTCTAGATCACTCCTAGACCCCTCCCACAGTCTTTCTGTATATAAGATCCATCCTGCCTCCATGAAAGTACTAAGATTCAATCTAGCTCAGGCTCAAGTCTATATCAGATTATTCTGACCCATTTGTCATTACAAGTGTCACAAATACTTAGACTACTTAAGAGTCTACCCATTATGGTGAATCTTTAATAAACTTCTTTTTACTTTGGCTGAGAAAAGGCTTGAGTTGAATTCATTTGGAAGGACCTGGCATGTTGGTATTTTGGGGTCCTGAGCAGCCCTAAACCCCAAACCTCAATATTAGGATCTCCAGTCTGAAGAATTCCGCAACACCACTTAACTGACATTTTTAAAGACGCCTGAAATGCTAAAAAATCTTTACACCTTTTTAAAGGAAAATTAAATGTATGATATCATGATATATTAAATTATATTTCTATTCCTAATTATAGTGTTACTTTCTACAATTTTCTTTTTAATTACTTATAATTTTTAAAAATAATTTTATTTGGAAACGTTATAGAATAACCTTGTTACCTCCATATTTTAAAAATGAAACACAACCTTTGGATGATCTAGTCTAGCACCATACCACTAGATTTATAATCTAAAGTGTACTTTAAAGGAGACATACTTCACATCAGCTAAAGTCTCTGATATAGGTAGAGATTTTGACCTGTCAGATGTTTCCAAGTCTTTGGATATTGGTGAAAACGAAGGCACTGAAACTTCTAAGATGTCCATATGGAGCTGTAATAAAATCATAAAAAAAGAAAAAAATGTAAATAAAAAAATATAGCAGTTTATAACAATGAAAGAAATAACTCAAATACGTGGTTAGTTATCAACATTTATTATATTCCATCAGTGGGCCAACGAGCCACAGAATTTGAGACTTATAATGGAAACTCAGAAATGATCCCATCCAAATCATAGATATAACGTAACATACCTGACAAATGGTCATCTATTTTCCCTTTAAAGAATTACAATGAGAGAGAAGCCAAAACTTGCCTCTTTGCAAGTTCTACCAATTGTTTCTGGTTCTGGTCTCTGGGGTCACACCAGAAAAAGTTTAAGTCCTCTTCATGTGACAGCCTTTAAGACATTTGAATATCTTGTTACATGTGAGTCATCTCTTCTCCAGGCTAAATTAATTGATCTTCATAAGATATGGACTCAAATCACTTAATATCTGGCATATAATAAGTATTTAATAAATGCTTGTTTCCAAGACGATTAAAATGACTATATAATTTCTTATTTATCCCATTTGTCCTGTAATTGCCTAAGTCGTGGTTCTTTGTTTCTGAACTTAGTTCAGAGATTCATCTGGTCTTGTAATGAGTTAATTTTAGAAATCCAGTTCTCTTGCTAATCACTGTTATATTCTTGCCTCAAGGAAATCTTTTCCTTGGCAAATATGAATTGCAAACCAGGGAGACTGGTTAAGTATCTTTACACCACACCAAGCTATCCCTCAAGTATGTTTAGTTTGTTTCCCCAAGAAGTCTGGCCCAGAATCTTTTGAATTGGCAAACAGACTCAAAAAATGAACACTTTTTTTTTTTTTAAAAGCAACTGGGGTTAAGTAACTTGCCCAATGTTACACGGCCAGTTTTTTTTTGTGTAGGTGTTAAGTATCTGAGGCTGGAACCGATCATGGGTCCTCCGGAGTCCGGGTCCTCCCGACTCCAGGGCCAGCGTTCTTACTCGCTGTGCCACCTAGCCACCCCTCAATGAACACTTCTTAGTTGTAGGATAGAAGTAGGGGTCTGTTGATAGCTCTTATTCCCAATTTTCAACCAATCATATTATCCCCCATGCCTCAGCTGAGTAGCCAGTCATGTTGTCCTCAGTCCTATGATGTCACATACATTGTTCCTTCTGTTCTTTGTTATAACCTTGTAAAAATGAGTGAAAGCCCTATTAATAAAATGTTTTCTTGCTCAGAGAAACTCGCTTCAGTTTACCATTATCGAATTTTACTCTCAATTTACTTTCCTTCCCCTTTCCCTTGTTCTGGCCAAATTAGAAGACAAGATAAAGATCACAAATATGAAAAAAAAAAACCCAAAAGTAATCTTTCTTGGGTTTGAAATTTATTTATTTATTAGTTTGTTTTTTAAAGCAATCGGGGTTAAGTAACTTGCTCAAGGTTACAGGGCCAGTTATTTCTGGGTGTGGTGCTGAGTATCTGAGCCCGGATTTCATCCAGGTCATCCTGACACTGGAGCCGGTGCTCTTACTCACTGAGCCACCTGGCTGCCCCTAAGCAATTGGGGTTGAGTAACTTGCTCAAGGTTACACAGCCAGGTGTTTCTGGGTGGGTGTTAAGTGTCTGAGCCCAGGATTCGATCCCCAGGTCATCCCAACACTGGAGCCGGTGCTCTTACTCACTGTGCTACCTGGCTGCCCCTTGGGATTGAAATTTAAAGAAAAGAGATTACAATCTTTTTATGACTACACCGAAAAAGAAAATATGCCAAATCAGGTATGATCTCTTGAATATAACCATGCAGATTATGATGTGAACAAAAATTAAGTTTATATTGATCCTTCATAGTGCAGTTTCTCTGGATTTGCTGAAGATTTTAGAGTTGTTCATTAAGAAATTAAAATATTTTCAAACATTCTTTAAATCTCTCTCTCTCAGGGACATTGTAGGCTACCTAAATTTCCTCATTCCTCACAATGACTTTATTACTATCTTAAAAGACAGAGATGCATTTGTACAGATTAAGCCCTGGGTAAGAAAGGGCATTTAACTGCTTTGTCTTCTCTTAGGTAAATTGTATTCAAGGTGATTTGTTCTTCTTTAAATCCTTAGAAGTAGCCATCCAGAAAGACATGACTGGGAAAATGTGACCATATATATGCTCAACAAATGATTTTGGTGGATTCACTTATTTAGAAAATTGAAGCAAATAATTTACACAAAGCTGCAATTCTTTAAGCACATAAATGTAATTAGGTAGAAACAGCAAATTTTCATCAGAAATCTGCAAGCTCTCATCTCTGAAAACCCAATAACAAAGTTATCTAATTGATAAGAAATGATGCAAAACACATTCTCCATAACGTAGTTCGGAGGTTTCAGAGTGGGCACCCAACTAATACCTTTGGCAGCTGAGAAAACCCCAGCAATTAGGACAAAGATCCTCTGTCAGGTAGCAGAGTCCTACTGTGGCAAAAAGCCCCAAAGTCAAGTAATTAAGTGGCAACATGAGCAAATGAAAGAAGCAAAGCAAGCAGAGCAACCCAACTTTACACTCCTATTCTAGGGACAAAAAGTATCAAAGCATGGAACAGAAGGAAGGCAGCAAAGCCAGAACTCCTGCACCAAAAGCTTCCAAGAAAAACATGAGCTGGTTACAGGCCATAGAGGACCTTAAGAAGGATTTTGAAAACCAAATAAGAGAAGGGGAGGAAAAATTGAGAAGACAAATGAGAACAATGCAAGAAAATTATGAAATGAGAGTCAACAGCCTGACTGAAGAAAATCACAACTTAAAAAATAGACTAACTCAAACGGAAAAAGAGGCTCAAAAAGGCAATGAGGAGAAGAATGCCTTCAAAAGCCAAATTTGCCAGATGGAAAAAGAATCTCAAAAGCTCACTGAAGAGAATCATTCCTTCAGAATTAGACTGGAGCAAATGGAAGTTAGTGACTTTATGAGAAATCAAGATACTATTAAACAGATCCAAACAAATGAAAAAATAGAAGGCAATGTAAAATATCTCATTGGGAAAACCACTGACCTGGAAAATAGATCCAGGAGAGATAACTTAAAATGTCTTGCCTGACTAGGCGCCAACCTGAGGGACTCCAGATGGCCCTTTCCAGATTTATCAACACATAGATGTGAAGGACAAAGTGAGAGGTGAGTGCAGTCTGGACTTTGGGACCCAGTAAGTGGGAGTGTGTGGCTTTTGCCCCCGGGGCCAGAAGCTTCTGAGACACTGACACAGCCAGCCAGCAGTGGCGGCTTCAGCCCCTGCCCTGCAGAGTGTAGGGGGATCAAGCTCCAGTCTGAGGGGTAATCGTTCTTGCTTTAACCTGCTTGGATCTGGATTGCAGTCTAGGGTGGAGGTCTCTGGGGCATCACAGCTTCCTAGAGTCCACGGAGGCCTCAGAGAGGGCACCCGTCTAATACCTCCAGCAGCTGAGAAAACCCCAGTGTTTGGGACGAAAGCTCCCCTGTCTGGTGGCAGAGTCCTACTGTGGCAAAAAGCCCAGGGGTCAAGTGACTGAGGGGCTGTGATAGTAATGGCATTTAAAGATTCCCCCTGTATTGGCTTGGTTTTCAAACTGATTGTGTTAAAACCCAGAGCTTCTTAATCCCACCTGTGGGATGGACTTGTTGATGTGAAAAGAGAGTCCTGAACTGGGAGGAGATGGTGACGAAGATTTGGAGAGACAAGAGAGAGAGGGAAGAACTTTTTTGGAAGCAGCACCTCGTGGAGAGAGAGGAACTAAGAGAATTGCTGGTGGCCGCTTTGAATTACCCTGGACTTTTGAGACCTGCCCCCTGAGCTGCCAAGGACTGAGGAGACATGGTTGTTTTGCTTGTACTTTGCCTGTCTGTTTTGATGTTCTTTTGCCAGATTTGTACACTGGTGAAAGACAGTCCTGTTGTTGAAGAAATCCTGGAACCTGGCTTTTGGTTAAGAAGCCCTGAGACTGTCCTGCAGACAGAGAGTGAATACTGCCCACTGGTGAAGGACAGTGCTGTTGTTGCAGGGGTCTGGAGACTGTCCTGCAGACAGAGTGAATACTGTCCACTGGTGAAGGACAGTGCTGTTGTTGCAGGGGTCTGGGAACCTTTCTGTTGGTTCAGAAGCCCTGAAGAAGGATTTTCTTGTTGTATGTTTACAGAAATCCTAGGAGAGGGTTTTGCTAATGTTTTCAGGGGTTCTAGGACTGTTCTACAGACAGAGGATGAATTAATGAAGGGACTGGCAATGTATCTTGTGGCCTTGCTAAGCCTTGTCTCCCCAGGAACTAAGATTGCTGAGAACTTGCCTCATGTCAAGATGAAGAAAAGACCTCCATTTGGGTATTAAGTGCTGTGCTTAAACTTGATGTAACTCTGGGGTAGATTCAATTGTGATCCAGGGATGGGGAACTTTTGACCTTTTTGTGTTCTATGGTTGAACAAATGAATGTACTTTACTTATGTTTGGAAACTAATTATTCCCAGATGAAGAATCCTAATGTATTTAAAAGCTGTCCTTATACCAAAATTAGCCACTTCCCTCCCTGCTACCAAAGGAAAACAATATGGTCTTTAGGATAACAGGAAGGAACACTAACCACCAAATTCACTCTTCTGCTTCACTTTGAGTATTGAAGGATTTCAATTAAATGATGACTGCAGTATAAGCATAAATGCAAAGACTTAGCAGAAAATGGGTTCAAATTCCACTTGACATGTATTTACTGAACGAACTTGAGTTCATTTCATTGAGGGCCTCAGTTTCCTCACCTACAAAACATGAGTGATAAAAATGTCCAAATTTTTTACCTTCACAAAGTTGTTCCTAGCACCAATGAAATAATACATGTTAAAATCTTCATAACTTTGTAATGAGGACTCATTAAAACAGTGACCAATCATTACTTCAGAAGACCAATGATGAAGAATATCCTGCCTCTTGTACTAGAAGTACAGAAAAAGTTGTACACTCTGAGTAATAGTCAATGTGTTGATTTGTTTTACTTCATTATACTAATGCCTGGAAGGGCTACTATTTGGTAGAAGGGATGATTTAATGGGGCAGTTAGGTTAATAGTGGACTGACTGCCAGGGCTAGAGTAATGAAGACTCATCTTCCTAAGTGCAAATAGGGCCTCACATTTATTAGCTGTGTGAGCCTGGGCAAGTCACTTAATCTTGTTTGCCAGAGTTTCCTCATCTGTAAAAGGGGCTGGAGAAGGAAATGGCAAATCATTCTCATATCTCTGCCAACAACATCCCAAATCAAGTCAAAAAGAGTAAGAAATCACCAAACTTAACAACAAATGTGTTAGAAGACAGTGATAGACACACACACACACAGAGTATCAATAAAATAGGTTTTGAATATACAGAAAACAAAAAATCTTATGTAATAGAAGTACCTGGATTCATACTTCTCCTTTTTTGTTCTTAGTTCTTTACTGAAATGTTTCTTAATTATTATATTAACACAACAAAAATGAAATGCTTTAAAAACTTAAATTGCTACATACAGATTTGTTTCATTGAGATTAAAATTTCTTCAAAAAATAATTTGGTATTTAGTGATAATACACTTGAAGAAACCATTGAATGAAGTAAAATAATTCTGACAAGAAATGATATATGTAAGCAGCATTTCTTATTTTCCCTAAACTTACCTCACTGAGGTTACAAAGAAGGTCTTTGTATCCTACTATTCTGGATTCAATGAATAAGAAAATGTCCAATTTATACCTATACCATTCATAACTGTACAGTCATTTCCACTATCAACCTTCACTTTATCAAATTGAAGGGTCTTCGAATTTTTTTAGTATGTCTTCATACAGCAGGGATCCCCAATGTGATACAAAACTGCCATTTCCTCCCCATCATTAAATGAAATGGCTCTCTCTTCAAAGTAAGAAGAAGAGACTTGAATCATTCCCAGACTAGTGAGATCTTCCGTAGTCTAGATATAGGGACAGTACCGGTACCACTAGAAACAAAGAATCAATGCTATGCACCAGTTCCTCATAGCTTAACAGTCCAGTGATTTGTTCTCTGCCTCTCAGGCCCTTCTTCTGAGTTACTGCTTAATTCCTTGGGTCGCCAGGGTAACCAACGGTCCCAGAACTTATAAGGCCCTGTAACAAACAGTTGGACTTTGAGCAAGTGACTCTCAGGATGCAAAATGATTTTTAGCCCCTCACAATAATTCAGAAGTCTATAACTGCTCTCTTTGATGTGGTCTCCCACTAGAGAGTTTCACATATCAAAGACATATAAACTATTTGTTCTTGTACCTAAGTTTTGAAACTATATCAAGAGGAATAGAGTTAAGATGTCAGGAGGAACATGCTAGGGAGAAGGGCTGTTACACACCACAATGGGTTTCTTAAGGAGGACAATAGCCTCCTTTGCCTGGAAGAGGGAGAGTATAAACTCCTATAAGTATGGGAAGACAGTTATGGGAAGCATGGGAATGGCTGATTACTCAAAGAGTAGGAAGAAAGTATTAGCCAACTTTCTGCTGTTTCCTCAGCTGAGGAAGGTCTGAAAGACCAGACCCAGGCCATGAGGTCTGACCCTTTGGACACTATGGCAACCCCAGCCTCCCAGAGTGATAGCACTGACACAGAGATGAGCAGCTCCGAGTCCAATTTCAGCCTCTCTGTGGGCTATTTCCCCTCACATGATATAAATGTCTGTGAAGAAACAGGCCCAGAGAGTGATTCCATCCATTTCCTCCCACCGATCCAAGGAGCATGGCTGACCGAAAGCATGGGGAGACCCAAAGGAAGATATAGCCAAGTTCAGAGTGGCCCAGAACAATTTTCCAAACTTAGCATTGCCCTAGCATGGGATATTGATCTAGGCCCTGACCAATCAGACTCAGTATCTGACTGGAAATTAAACAGAGAAAATAACTGGGCAGGCATGAAGCAAAAACGAAATACACACCAGACTATGGGACAAAAAGATTGTTTTGTTCAAAAGCTGGAAAGAGATATTCAGAACGAAGACATTCTTGTCCCTGGGTCACTTCCAGAAGAAGATTCCCAGATCACCACGGTTTCCGTTCTAGAAAACACCAAAACCACCACTCAGTCCATCCAATATGAGAATATGTCTCAAGACTCTCCAACTGTTCAACTGGCAGAAAATAGACATCTGATCCAACCAGTCATGCCACAGGAGTGCCAGCTCACAGCAGCAAACGAGGTTAAGTATACATAATACTCTGTGGATGTTGCACTGGGAAATCACTTTCCAAAGGGCAGAGGTGTGCAAGAGGAGCTACCAAGCAAGAGGAAGAGGGAGAGTGGGAGGGGACAGAATGAAGGCTTGCTGTGGGAAAGCGCAAAAGCCTAAAAAGCCTTAATTAATCTCCCCTGATGGAGGCAAGCTGGATAAGCTGAAGCAGTTTGGGGTGGTGGGAAAGAAAGTTCTGAAGGAAAAAACAGGAAAGGAAATTATTATCCTTCAAAGTAGAAGAAGGAAATGAGATGTAAATAGGAAGACAAAGATGACTAGAGTGAAAGTCTCAAGCAAATATATATGAACTAGGCAGATTCTTATGGGCTACAATATTAAAATACTGCCATGGTATTGGCAGAAAATGAAGGACCAAACACTTTGTAAAATTTCCTCCTTTCACAAACATTGCCAGAACATACTAATGAGGTGAGAGGAAAGTCACTCTTTTCCACACCCATCTCAGGTGGCATAACCCCTCATTTCCTTGGCAGATGGAGACTTGGCAGTACAGGAAGGAAACACCAAACTTCAAGAGAACAAGCTTGGGAGAATCTTCCTCACTCTCCACGGGAAGGAGGGAGGACCAGGCTCCTGCTTCCCCAGGTATACAGTCACTATCCTGCTTAAACATAGGCAAGCTTCTCCAGTGGTTAAGGAAGCGAGTCATTTCCTCACTGTCAGGGAAAGAACAGTCCCAAAACAAGTCCACAGAGGGCATAAAACTGCTAGCTCAGAAACGACAATGCTCCTGCAGAGAAAGGAGAGTTCAGCCTCAGGACACTCCAAAATCCACTTACCTATAGCCACTGGATTTCTGAACTTTGTAATAAGACCTCTCTCACCTTCCCTACAGGGTCACCTTTTGCTCCAATAAAATACAACTTTTAATTTTGCCACTACTGGTTTATATTCCTTTAAAATTTTCTAGGTTACAACTCTTGTTTCTGATTAGTAAAATTTATTATATAATCTCAATTTATATAATGCTTTAAGAGTTTCAAAAACTCACCTAAGGTCCCATGAAGTAAAGAGCCATAAATTATGGCAGGCCTGCACAACGTAGGGCCTGTAAGGCACTTGCAACCAACCCCAGCCACCCTCCCAAAGCTGGCCTGCAAAAAAATGTTAAAGAAAATAAAGTGCTATGCCCTTGCCCAGCTCAACAAACCTTCCATTAGTCACTATTGTCCCCTTCATGTAACTTGGTAGGTGGGTTACCACAACCATCCATCTCCAGTCTGAGAAGAGCAAGAGTTTTTGGTAGTTACTGGTGTTGAACAGGGACAAAGTGAGTGCATCCACATATTCTGGATAGGTGGCAACAACCAAGGCCTCCCTTGTTGAGCTGTCACCCTCCGACTTACATGAGTGTCTAGCACTCTCTTCAAGGTCAAACACTAATTCAGTATTTCTTTGTATGTGAGCAGTTCCTCTGGAGATTTTTTGGTTCTAATATTAAAGTTTTTGAAGTAACTTTTATAAAATGAATGATAAAAAAAAAGGAAAATTGAAACAGAACATAAAAGCATTTAATGTGGAGTGAACAAACAGATACTTGTTTACTTACACAAGTAAACAAGTCTCTTTGTTTGTTGATAAGTAATAGCTGTCTCCCATTGCATCCAGGACCATCTCCAGTAGTCCTAATCTATACTCCAAAAGACAAAGTGAGGCTAGTGACTTTGAACAGTAAATCACAAAAATCTCATTCACATGCAATTAAGTCATGCCATCACCTTCCTGAGGTCATGCTTCTCTTTGGGAATGAAGGACAAACAAGAAGATACACACCAGTGAAGACTGGAGGGGAAGGGAATTCTTCTAATTTGGGAGTAAACAGGAACAAATGTGAGAATGTCTTTGATGTTTTGATCTTTGTCACCAGTTTGAATCAAAACATCCCAACTAAAAATTAGACACCAGTGCTGAGCAAATTCAAGTGTCCCAACTGTTGAAAAATCTTTTTTTCCAAAAAAGAATACTCAGAAAATGAAGCAGCTAAGATTAGTTTTTAGATTTCTAAAGAAATTTATTTCAAACATGATTCCAGAGTATGATAAACTGATTGCTGCCAAGAAGTGTAATACATGCCCATTAACTAAATGTAAACAATAAGTAAGCTTGAAAAATGTATTAAAACTGCTTAAGTAGTATTTTTAACATTAATGTGATTTCATGATGAATAAAAATCTTAAGCAATAAGTGTAATTGATATTAGTGTAAAATTGATTATAGCTTTCTTTGGAAAGTGAGTGAATAAAAACCTGAGTAACTAAAAAAAACTTCCCTGCAGCCCTACTGCTGCAAAGTTGTACAGTTCTGAATTATGGTATAACAAAGAGTGGCACTAATTTAAAATTTGCTAAAGCCAATGTTTTCCTCCCTGTCCCCTCCCCCAAAAAAAACACTTTTTCACACTCTTCCTAATACACAAATTATGAACCAAGAAAAATCTTATGCCACCAAGCAAGTTTGGCCAACTCGGACCAACAGTTTTTCTCAGTATCTATCCCTACACATTTTGAAAAAGAAAATAAGAGGAAAAAAATAAGCAAAAATACTGGGAAAAGTCTGGAAATATTGAAATTCATAAAAACTTGTAGAGTTTTTATTATAACAAAGGAATGGGATAGGAATGTTTTCAGATCTCTTCTTTTGAACCATTTTTGTTCCAATCTTTTAAGACTCACTTTGAATTCTTTGAGGTAGTCTTTTTTCCATTTATTTTGTTGCAGTCAGTGTGTACACAGTTCTTGACTCTATCTTCTCATTCATTATTTGTTTTTTCTTTCAGTATTTATTTAATACAATTACATATTACAATTTTAAAAACTTGAACTCAACATTTTTCTTCCCTCTTACGAAAAAGCAATCGAGTTTCTAAATTCTAAATTTAATCACACTGAAAAAGAAGACACAAACCAAGAGGAAAAAAGCTTAAGAAAAATGAAGAGAAATTGTATGCTTTTATCTGCATTCAGACTCCATCAGGTATTTCCCTTTTTATGGATAGTATTCCTTTGGAATAGTCTTAGATCACTGTATTAGAGGCAAGCGAAGTCATTCAAAGTTGATCATTGAGAGTTCTACTCATTTCACTTGTATCAATTTCCAGGTTTTTCTGAAATACCTGCTCATCACTTCTTGTTGCATAATAAATATACCACAACTTGTTCAGCCCAATAGATGGTCATCTGCTCAATTTACAATTCCTTAGCTCCATAAAAAGATTTGCTATATTTCTCTGTATAAGCCCTTTTCTCTTTTCTATGATCTCCTATCCTATTTGCTGGATCAAAGTGCGGTTGACCTCTGGGAACAGGTCCAAATTGCTCTCCAGAATGGTTGGATTAGTTTATAACTCCACATTAGTATCCCAGTCTTCCCAGCCCTCTCCAACTTCCTCCCACTTCTTCAACATTTATCACTTCCTTTTCTGTCATATTAGTGGAGTTGTTAAAGCCTTAATTTCTTCATTTGAACACTGTTCAGACTCTTTGACCATTTATCAATTTGGAAATGGCTTGTCTTCTTATAAATTTGACTTCAATTCTCTACATATCTGAGAAACAGAGCCTTTATCAAAACACTTGCAATAAAACTTGCTTCCCAGCTTTGTTTTCCTTAAATTGTTTTGTTTTTAAATTCAATGTTATCTTACTAAAAAAATTTTATATAGGGTACTTCAAGACCAACACCCCTTGCATTTTTTTAAATTAATTGACATGATATTTTTGAACTTTTGTCCTAGATAAATTTTCTTTACCTAATTTTTCAGTCATTTGATTGGTATGACCCTGAAGTTAGTAAATTGGTTTAGGGAGAATTGTCATTTTTATTATGTCTAAAAATGAGGAATTAATATTATACTACATTTTAGATCTGCCTTTACTTGTGTGAAATGTTTTGTACTTGTGGTTATGTAGTTCCTGGGTGGTAGAGTTCAGAAGTATTTAATATTTGCTAGAGTTATTTTAAATGGAATTTCTTTCTTGGTAACATGGAAGTAGTGGTGCCAGGAGCCCTTATCTGAAATTGCTTAAAGATATAATATGCAACAAACTTCATTACCTGATTATAATGGTTTATTCTAGTCCAATATTAAATAATGGTAATCAATTTCTTAATTATCAGCAGAAATAACATTAAAGAATATGCATTACCATATGCTATGACTCTTGTGTGCTATTTTACTAGAGAGCTGAAAACATCTCATTACCTCCACCTAATATTAGAAGGTGATTTCTTTGAAAGCAGAGACTTCTCTTTCTTTTCAATTTCTAGCCCTAGCATTTTAGTATATAGGTACATATTAGAAAAATGTCTACCTCCCTTGTATAGTAAATCAGTTACACAAGCAAACTATCACTTTCAAATTGGCAACAACAGACAACCTCAAAATCACTGCAAAATTTGAAGAAGAGGGCTGGGTATTTGGTTGCATTTCTGACATATTTATCAGCCTTGTCCCAAGTGCCTCCAGTCCCTCCAGATTCGAGTGATTATCTTAGTAGAACTGTATGACCAGAATGCATTGGGGGAGGGGGGCGCGGGGCGAGAGGGGTACGCCAACACCACACATTAGATAGAAAACATAAGGATACCAGAGACATGGCCTTCAAGGTCCTTGCACTAAAAAAGTTAAGACTTGAAAAAATCCATGGTACTTGAACAGTCAGAGTTTGGGCAGATCCCTTTAGAGCCTCTTAACTGAGGCAGTTCTTTGTTGAAAAGGAGAGCACTGGACTTGGAAGTCTTGAAAACACAAGTCCACATTCTGTTGTCAATCACTTTCTACATAAAGCAGGACAAGTCATTAAACCTCCCTCATTGTACCTAGCCCCACAAGATTGTTGTGAAGATCAAATGAAATAGTTTAAAGAAACCATTTCTCAAAATGTAAAGTACTTATGCCCTTGTTCTCACCGAGAAGCCTCGAACTGATGCAACATCTCAGCTAAACAGGAGCCTGGGTTTCCTTTTCATACCTTTTTATCTGGGAAATGCCATTCTTTGTGTCACATAAAATAGTCCTATTTTAGTATTTATCAATTTAGAATTTATCAATTATATTACATTATAATACGTTAAATTTAATATTAAAATGAGACTAAACTTTGTTATTATTTCAGTTAATTATCCCTTACATTCTTTACAAGAAGGGAGGGGGGAGAGAAGGGGAAGGGAACCAAACTTTCCCTAAGGCATGATGTATTTTCCATCTATAATTTACTATCAATAGACTTCAGAGACTATCAAAATAGTTTACTCTTCTATTACAAGAACAAAAAATATTAACTATTTGGAAGTCTTCATCAACTAAAATGATCCTAAAATCACCCATTATATATTACAAAAAAGGATGCTATTTACAGCTGTTTAAAATAGCTAGACATTAATTAACATGTTAGTTAACAATCCACACTATATAAGATGAGGGAGCAACAAACAGTAGCATAAGTTTAATTATATAATAGGCCCAAGAAAAAAAAATTCTTTAAATTTCATATGTATTTAGGATGAGGAAATTGTTAAACTAACTAGCTCTATATTTCTGGGGGGGGGAAATCACTTAACCTAGTTGGGCCTCTCAATTTTTCATCCTTTAAAATGAAGGAGGACTAAATAATTTCTGGAAGGCAAATTGTACCAGTACTGCAAAACCAAGCTTTGACCAAGGTATGACACTACTAGGCCTAGAACTCAAAAAGATCAATGAGAGAGGAAGAAGATTAATTTGTACAAAAATATTAATGGGAATACTTGTTGTTACAATAAAGAAATGGAACCAGTGCAGATGGCTAAACAAATCATAAGACAACAAATACGAAGAATTCAGAGAAACATAAGAAGTCTTGTATGAACAGATGGACAGGGAGGTGAAAAGAATCTGAAAAATATGATGACCACAATAATGTAAAGGAAAATAACTTTGGTTGCTTTTTTTTTTTGGAGGGGGTAGGGCAGGGTAATTGGGGTTAAGTGACTTGCCCAAGGTCACATGGCTGGTAAATGTCTGACTTTTTGAAACTCAGGTCCTCCTAACTCTAGGGCCAATGTTCTATTCAGTGCACTTTGAAAAGACTTTTAAGACTTTGTGACCAATCATTAATTTAGAAGCCTGGTGATAAAGGATGTGTTCTGTCTCTTGGAAGAAAAATATAAAACAGGGGTGGGGAACCTCATGTGGCTTTGAGGCTACAGATTCCCCTCAGCTAAATTTAACACACACACAAACACAAACATTTTAGGACATGACCAATGTGTTCATTACTTTTGCTAATTTGTGGTATGGTTAGTAACGCAAAGTACAAAAATGAAAAAAAAAAACATCAATAAAACATTTTATAATATGCAGAAGAAAGTTCATAAAGAGATGGCAGTTACATTACTATTAAGTTAAATTAATTCTTAAAGGGAAAAAATTACATAATTCACAGTTCAAATTCATATCCTAAAGGCAGAATTTATTTTTTTCAGAGAGTACACTCTATCCCAATGAACAGAATATGTTCTCATTTTTACAATAACAAAATAAGATCCTTATCATATGAAACTCACAAAGGATCCTTAATTGGGAAGGGAAATGCTCTGTATAATTTCCTAATGGATTTCTTAGCCTACACAAAGGGATTACAAAAGGCGATTTCCATTCACTTCTATCAGTCTATCAAGAAATAAACTTTTTGGGGCAGCTAGGTGGCGCAGTGAATAGAACACCAGACCTGGAGTCAGGACCTGAGTTCAAATCCGGCCTCAGACACTCAGACACAAAAAATACTAGCCATGTGACCTTGGACAAGTCACTTAACCCCAACTGCCCTCCAAAAAGTAAAAAAAAAAATTTTTTTTCATACATTAGAAGAGTATTCTAAAATAAAGGGTGAGCCATGATGCTTAAAATAAAATGTCATGTGTGCTGCTTGACATAGAATTGATATTTCTTAACATAGTAAATTACATGAACACCATTTTTATATACTTATCATTTGATACTAGACTGTAAATTCCTCAAAGCCAAGAATTACTCAAGATTTTACTTTTCCCCATCTTTGTATCCTGATAATATCATGCACTTTTGTATTTATTGAATTGAATAATATTATACATCATTGATTAAAACCAGAACAATTTTATATGCAACAAGTCAACTTTTGGGAAGCTTGTTGAAAAAAAATCTTAACAAAAGAATTTAATTCTTCAGCATTCCACTGGCAACAGAAATAGACGTGTCAAAAAGATAACTGAAACCTTCAAAAGAAAAACTACTTTTAGAAAACAACTCCCCTAGCCTCCCCCCCACAAAAAAAAAAATCACTGAAAGAAAGAACAAGCAAAGGTTTTAAGTTTGTTCATTAAACAAAATATTATTTTGGCTCAGAAACATAGGCAATTGCTGATGTTATGAGATTTATCCATCTAATGAGTATAAAAATGTTATGAAAACAGCTTTGAATGCCAGGTCAGTTGTCTGAATGCAAAGACTCCTGTGAATTGTTCCAAATTTCTATCATGCACTTTGTAATTTACAAATTCAAAGAAAATACATGTAGATATGGAGATACAATAAAACTGGTCTAGCATTTAAAATTAGTAACATGCAATTTTAATCTCACTGGATTTTAAAACACCAATCTAATATGGAATTGGGCAAAATGGCCCTTCCCAAATGAGGAACTATTTTAAAGTTATTCAGTAAATTGAGAAGTAAAATAAAGAAATCAGTGCCCAAATGGTAATCAAGACTCTGACCTTTCAAAAATTTATCCAAGCAAAGCTCTTAAAAACCAATTATTATTGGGTTTTTATTTCTATATATCACACACAAAAAATAGCTATGTGTCAGTAATACTAAATTTTTACAGTGACAAAATTCTAAAGACTCCAAAGTGTTCTGCTTTTCAGAATATGGGCAAGTCCATATGCATAGATGTTCACCCACTAGAAAAGGGCAAGTTAATTAGGCTTTGATCAAATCAGACTTTAGACTTTTATCTTTAAAGGATAATCAAATGGCAAGAATATATATAAATAAGGTCAATTCCAGATCTTAAATGGTCTTTAATTTAGTCTTAGAGAGTTTCCAGAGGTCTAAAGACTTGCCTAAGCTGTTATCAATCACAGACTGGCCTAGAACCCAGTGTTTTGTTTTGTTTTTTTAATTCAAAATCAGCATTTTATTCAGTTAATAAATTACACTCCTTTATGTCATACTTAATGTACTTCATTTTCTAAAATCAAATCTACTAAAGCAATTCATTATCTCATTTTATGTTCATAATTACTGGGTGAGGTAAGGTACTCCAAGTATAATTAGCCTTTTTTTAACAGTTGAAGAACCTTGAAGAAAACTTACATAATTTAACTTGAGTCTGTCTCATAGTTATTATGTGACAGAGCCTGCAATGCAACCTTCCAACTCATTGTTTTTTGCTAGAACACCTAAATGGTAAGTTAACCCTCAGTCAATGAATGAAAATTATTTCTAACATGGACTTCATGATTTATATTTTTGAAGAATATATCACAAAAAAATTGTGTGATAAATTGATTTTAAAACCAGCTCTCTGTAAAGAAGAATAATAGTGGAGGAAAGTACACAAAAAAGGATTATTCCTCAAGAATACTCACAAATGGCTCATTTCTCAAAGACTAGCTTATTACTGTATAATACAGTCAGCTTTATTACAGATGATATAATTTTTAAGCGATAAGAAATAGTTTAGGGAACCAAATATACACATATATTTTTAAATATTCTTTAGATGGGATCTACACCAGGAGTGCAGGGATGGTTCAATATTAGTAAAACTATTAGCATAACTGACCATATCAATAACAAAACCAACAGAAATCATGATTATCTCAAAAGATGTTGGAAAAGCTTTTGACAAAATACAGAACCCAATGGAATTTTCCCTAAAATGATAAGTAGTACCTATCTAAAAACCAGTAAGCTTTATCTATAATGGGAATAAGGTAGGAGTCTTCCCAATATGATTAAGGATGCCCATTATCACCACCATTTTTCAATACTGTACTATAAATGTTAGTTATAGCAATAAGAGAAAAAAACTGAAGGAATAAAAATATGGAATGAGGACACAAAACCATCAGTCTTTGCTAATGATCATACTTAAAGAATGCTAGAGTAAAATTAAAAAAACTACTTGATATAATTAACAACTTTAAGCAAAGTTACAGGATACAAAATAAACCCACATAAATCAGTATTTCTATAATATATATGAGGAAAATCTCTTCCTTATTGGTTGTTTACAATTCCAATAAATTTATTACAAAATGTCTTTTGTTAGTGGCATCCAATAGCATTGTGAAGTGGATGGAACAGAACTGTATCATTTTGAACATTTCTCTCTCCAAGCTAGAAAATAACTGCATTTGGAATAATAAACTAATTTTAAAACTGTTTCTAGCAGGTGTGGCTGAAATAAATAAAATTTTTTGTTCAAAGCATCTCACAAAATTGCAGTGAAATCTATCAGGTCAAATTTGATTTTAGTATTAGGAGTTTATATATGGAGTCCATGCATTTTACTAAAGGCTCCTTTCTGGGGGTTTGTCTCCTATGAATTTCTGGGTGTTCCAGCTGCTATTTTTCTTCTTTGTTGATTACAGTCTATTCCCTACAGTATTTAATTTTTAAGATCTAGATAAACAGTTTTCTTCTTATTCTATCCTTTTTAGTTTAAAGTCTTTTTATATTAGATTTGCAAAACTCTCTGAAAATTTTCATGAACCTTCATTAGGTGTCAATCACTGGGCAGGAATCTCAAAGCCCCATGTACTAAATGGCAATCCGGATATCTAAATTCAAATACTCAGATACCAGACTTTTAGCTCATTGTTCACTTAACAAATTCATATTTTTTCTTATTCATACATGACCAACAGTTAGGAAAAGCCCATCTGTGCCCTTGCAGTCTCCAGTTGCTTTATAATATTTGGCAATGCTTTTTAGGTTCTTTTTGTTTCCCCTGGATCCATGTGAGTACTCAAAGTGAAGTGCAAGCATGGGGAACAGTCCTTCAAAATACACAGTCAGGAAATGGAGCATCACATATACGGAATAAGGAGACCAGTGTCATTGGAATGTATTAAGGCACGAGGCACATGGAATATAAGGTGTAAGAAAAATGGAAAGATAGAAGGGGACAGGTTAGGAAGGATTTTAAAAGCCATAAAAAGGATTTCCTATTTCATCCTGGAGTTACTGGAATTTATTAAATGGGAGGTAAGAAACACTGAGATCCTGAAAGATTAGAGCAAGAATTCTCTAAACAAATGGATCTTCCTGCCTTTTATTCCTTAACAAAAAAAAATTTTAATAGAATAAATATTAACCCTCTCTACCACTGGGTTAGACTAACAATGAACCCTTGAAAACACCCATTGTGTAAGGGTCTCTAAATTTAATCTGTTGAAGGAAGTGGATAGCACCAGATTGAATAATGATGAAGAAATCCAATTGGAAACTACAGTGAGTGACTTGTCAGAAGTCAATTTTTAATGATAAAGTCCTCCCAAAAAGTCAGCATCAGTGCAAACAAAAGGACAGCTTCCCAGTATGACCAGAGATAACTCACCCCTGCCTTCAAGACACTCACAAGCTAACGAGGGAAAGCAACACATTTAAAAAAAAAACAAAACACAAACTCTGAAAAACCATGATGAAGGGAATTCCTGCAGTCAACTGAGAGAGGGTGAGGTGGCTGTACCTGTACTGTGCATTCCATTGACATGGCAGTATTCAGATAGGTACACCCTAGACTTGGGCTCTAAGTCCCTAGCAAAATGTCCTGACATCACAGAAGGCTCTGAAGATATGAAGGCCTACACCTTAAAGATCGAGGGACAGATTAAAACCTACCTATTATTCCTAGCATTCCTAACTTCTAAGTGACCTATGTTGAATGTAAATTAAGAGTAGGAATCCAGGGAGAAGCAGGACTTCCGAGTGGTTCCAGCTTCCACCTTCCCCAATCAGTATGAAAATAGTTGAAGGGAATAGAAATATATATGTCTCTATATGAGGGTATATGGGCATATGAATACATATGTGAATGGGTGTATAAATGTTTTCAGGTATACATAGATAGAGGGCACAGGACCAATTGAACAGGAAGGGATGATACTTAAAAGGTGAAATTAAGAGGTCAGAGAGGAATATAATGAGAGGAGATGGGAAGAGACAGAATGGGGTAAACTATCTTATATAGAAGAGGCAAGGGAAAATGGTTACAATGGAGGGGAAGAATAGGAAGGCAAAAGGGAATGGGTCAACCTTATTCCCATTGAATTTGGCTTGGTGAGGGAATGAAATACAGACTTAATAGGGTATCTCACCCTACAGGAGAGTAGGGGGAAAAGGGATGAGAGGGGGGATGATGGAAGGGAGGGCAGGCTGGGGGAAAGGGAAGTTGGAAGCACCCACTTTTGAAAAGGAACAGGATCAAAGTAGAGAATAGAACAAGTGGGAGGTGGAATAGGAGGGACGGAAATATAGTCAAGTCTTTTACAATATATCTACTATGTTATTGTTTTGCATTAGCCAAACATGTACAACCTATACTGAACTGCTTATCTTCCCAGTAAGGGTGGGTGACAAGGGAGGAAGGGAATGAATCTGGAATTCAAAGTTTTAAAATCAAATGTTTAAATATATATGTATACACACACACTATTATTAATACTATTTTACATGTAATTGGGAAATAAGATATACAGTCACTAGGGCATAGAGATCCACCATGCCCTACTAGAAAAGTCAAAAGGGGTATGGGAGAAAATATGGGAGAGATCAGATTGGAGGAGGGGATATCCTGTGGGACTGCTATTTTGGGGTGGTGGGTAGGGGAAAAACAGGGAGAAAATTTGTAACTCAAAATCTGGCAGGAAATGAATGATGTAAATATTATTAATTAATTAATGTTAATAAAGCATTTGAAAAATGAAAAAAAATTAGAAAAAATATCGCCTTTTCCTTTAAGAAAATAAATACATCACAATTTCTTTGTAGAAAAAAAAAAAGAGTAGGAATATAAATGATCCAAATAGGTTGACTAAACAAGGACAACCACTACATGCAAAAGTCTAACAGAATGCAGAACCTGTTCCTGGCAAAACCCTACAATTCAAGAACAAAGGCTCAAGATATAAGTAAACAGAAGACACTGACCATTATAAAGAATTATTATCTAGAGATACCCAAAAATTCAACCTGAGAGTAAAGTACTGAAAGGGAAAAAATTGATTTTGTAAAAGGATTACATGAATTCCTAAAAAAAAAATTAAGCAAGAAATAAAAAATTAAAAACCATACCTCTGCATTGCTCAGATCCATTCCCTTATCTCCACACAGCCACTAATCAAATCAAGGCTTTTATTATCTCTTACCTAGACTATTGCTATGGCTTTCTAATTAGTTATTCTGCTTCAACTAAATTCAATCTAAGGGTCAGCTGGGTGGTGCAGTAGATAGAGCCTGATTAAATCCAGCTTCAGACACTTACTATCTATATGACTGTGCAAATCACATAACCCCAACTGCTTCCCCAAAGAACCACCTTACCAAGTGATTTTCCAAAAATGTAATTGTGACCATGTCACTCTGCTACTTTAATAAACTCCAGTGTCTGCCTATTATTTATTGGAACAAACATAAATTGCTCTCTTCAAAAGACTACTTACAACGTGTTCCAACTACAGGCTTTGTACTGGCTGTCCTCCACCCCTGGAGGAAAATGCTCTTCCTCCTAATTTTAGTCTCTTATAATTGCCAGTTTCCTTCAAGACTAAGGTCATGTACCACCTTATACATGAAGCCTTTATTATTTCCCCCAACAAAGTTCCCTCCTCCCCTCAAATTACAGTGTATCTATTTTGTATGTCTACGTTATCATTCGGTTCCCCAATAAGCTTTTTAAGATCAGAAACTGTTTGACTATTGTTACTGTTGCATTAGTACCCAGTCCAGAGCCCAGCATATGGCAGGTTCCTAATAAATGCTTATCAAAAGACTGCCTTGTAACCTCCATGACACCATAAATTATGTGTTAATTTTTTTTCATCTCTAATGTATAATAAATGCATGCTCCATTGATAAATAGTCTGATATTTATTATGCAACCCCCAAGGGACCAAGTCATGCCTATGGGCCATATGAAGGGAGAAAAATATGGTGTCATATAAATAAGACATTCCAGACTTCTATTAACAAAATTAATGTGCCTTCCAGTGTCAAGGTATTGCCCTGACCAACCCAAATCCTTTTGCTTAATCTCTTTTGTATTTAAGGTCGGATTTTTTTCTTCACTAAACTGCAAGTTGGAGTGAGATACACAATCTATGGAACTATGCCTCTAGAAATACTGAACTGGGGAATTGCCCTCTTGGCAATATTATTTAACCAAAGGGTCCAAAATGCTAAAATATTTATTTATTCTCCATGGAGAAGGAATGGATAGATGTATTTTCTTATTTGTTGCTACTTCAATGCCTACAGTCTAGTTCCCTACTTACACCATTAAACTAAAATTATCAGCAAATCAAATATTTAAAAATCCAATGACAAACCACAGTAAATGGCCTATATTTTACTTTTAACTTAGACAAGAAAAAAGACTATCCACTGTTAGCTATGCTTGCTCAATTCTAAGCCTAATCATAAGCTTAATTAAAAGAAATCCAAGTCTATCTAGAAATGGTCTGTGTCCATTTGAGGGCTAAACTGATCAGACCAAAATATATCTTAGAGAAAACAAGTTTTCTGATGGTTCTGCAGTTTCTCCTTTCTTTGGGGGCTCAATGATAATGCAGTAGTGTCATTCATGTTCCTTTCTAGACCTTTGATCTACAGATCTGCCTAATTTGAACATTCATGTTACAATGGAAGTAGATTACATAGGATGGGATGAATCTGTCATTAAAAGATAAAGAAACTGAGCCCCATAAATGTTGGGTGATATGCCCATTGTCAAGTAACCAGAAAGCTAGTGTGGAAGAGCTAGACTGAGAACACCATTTATTACTGCCAATCGAAAGTTTACCTAAACCCGTATCAGCTTTTAAACATAAGATTTATATTTTTTTATGTCTTTTAAAGGTAAGATGCATTTCTAACTCCAGTAACTGTGCCCAAGGTAAAGGTTTAAGAGGATTGCCATTATAATTATATTGGGGTGAAAAGCCATTCAGATAACTTGGCTTAAAGTAATGAGGGAAGAATTCTTTAAATATTTGGAGGAATGGGGAAGAAAATAGTGTAAATTGTAAGGTGTCAACTTTGTCTGAGACTTAGTTATCATTCAAATGAAGGTTTTTTTTTTTTTTAAGTGATGTGAGGATTCCTTCTATTGATGCTGAACAGAAACTGTTAAAGAATGTCTAGGGGAAGTGACTTAACCAAGATCATATAGGCAGTACATTTTAGATGTAGAGCTTAAATCCCCATCTTCCTGACTAAGGCCTTCTCTCGAGCCAATCTACCATGCGGGAGCTCACGAATTCCAAATAGCATCTTGGAAATAACCTTGTCATAATCTAATGTTAATATCCCTTAAATATAAGATCAAAAAACATAATTTTTGAACTTCATACATACTCAGTGACTCAGCAGAAGCCACCTATAGCATATTGTTTGTCTACTCCAAGAATATGTCAGTCTACCTTATATCAGAGGTATTTGTATGCATATCCATTCCTTCTCCTGAGCTGTAAATTCCTTGATGGAAAGAGTTAGGAAGCTTTTTTATTACTGTAGTACTAAAATATTCATTTTACATAATGGGCATTCAATAAAGATTTGTTACATGGATAAAAGCATATTTTAAAGCACTACATAAGGTTAAATTCTTTGAGAATAGGGACTATATTTAATGTGTGTAGAATATTCTGTACCTTTGGGATAATTAATAACTCTATTACTTTCCAGCTAAGATATGGTAGTTTCCAATATGGTAATGACTGTAAATGATGATAATACAGAATAAGGTTTTAAAAGCAAGAAGAAAAGCTTGGGGGGGGGGGGGTGGGGGTGAGAGGGAGAAGGTTGGGGAGGAAAACTATTTTATTAAATTAAATTCCCAGGCACTTATGCTGTAAAGGGAAAGATAATGACATCATTAAGTATGTATTACAGGAGAGTCTAAATTAAAATGTGTACATCTGAGGGGGAGTTACTCAAGGCTGAAATCAATCTACATTTGGAGCAGAGAATATAGTTATTACTTACTATACCTTGGAAGTAAACAGCATAACAGTGCCAGAGTTTTTACAGGTTTCTAGGAATAAACATTGATTTGAAGATGGAGATTAGTTAAAAAAAAAAAAGAAAGAAAAGTAAGTAATCAGGGTTAAGTAACTCGCTCAAGGTTACAAGGCCAGTTATTTCTGGGTGTGGTGCTAAGTGTCTGAGCCCGGATTTGATCCCCAGGTCATCCAGGATTTGATCCCCGGAGCTGGTGCTCTTACTCGCTGAGCCACCCCTAAGTTTTTTCTTTTGCTTTTTGGAGGGCAATTACGGTTAAGTGCCTTGCCCAAGGTCACACAGCTGGTTTTTGTGTTAAGTGTTCGAGGCCAGATTTAAACTTAGGTCCTCCTGACTCCAGGGTCGGTGCTCTATTCACTGCACCACCTATCCACCCCTAACTACTTACTTTCCAAAAAAGGATTTTTAACACTCATCTTTCCCAGGGCTCTGTGGATCTTGCAGATAATTAATAAATTAATCCATAAACTCCTTACAATGGCCTGAGGAAGGAACACAAAAGTAAAGAATGTTTTAGAATAAAATGCTTTTACAAGCAAAGACAAATCAACTTACAAAGAATTCTAAAACATAAGACTAGAAAACAGGTAGTGTAAGCAGAAAAAAATGGGTATAAAACCAATTTCCTTTCTTCCTTTTCTAAATATTTCTACTATACTCTTGTAGTATTTAATGTTTTTCTAAAAAGTATAAATTTTGAGGCAGAAGAGCTAGATTTAAATGCTTTGCCACTTATAATCTCCATAATGATAGACAAGTCATTTGCCTTATGCTTGACTATTAATCTCAAAAACCACTTTTAGAAAAGCACTTGGTAAACTATATAAATGGAAGTTGTTATTAGAGATATAGCACAAGAGTTATGGAGACACAAGTCAAAGACAGAAACAATGGGGAAGTTTATGCTAGTCAACAATGATAATCATCCCAAATTCTCATATATCTCAATCCAAAGCCCAAAGGGGGATCTATTTTAAAATGAGAAAACAAAAACACAGGGAACTAGGCTGCTGGCATCTATTCAAATAATCACAAATAGTAGCTTGGCTGCTTTTTTGTTTGTTTTCAGTATCTGAAGGACCCTGCACAATTCACTTGTCCAGGATATGTCCGATTAAAGAACTAGCAGAAGCAGTTACTGAACTTAGGTTTGGAACAGCAAGATACCCATTTGAATGTGACACGTTGTAAACCACTGGAGTAAATGGAGACTGGATTCTGAACCTAGAAAGATAAGAAGGTCTAAGGACAAATTTCAGAACTGCTTTTAAACAGAGACTATAATGCTCTCAGTAGTGTCACTTAATGTGGTTGTCCAATAAGATCTTGTACAGCTTTCTACTCCCACCTACTATTGAGAGGAAAAAGAAAGAGAAAGAAATACTGTGCTCTATGACTAATGGAACACTGCTGTGCTAGAAGAAATGAAAGGAATGACTTCAGAGAAACCTGTGAAGACTTACATGAATTGATGCAAAATAAAATGAGCAGAACCAGCAGCATAATTTATAAGAATATTGTCAAAATGAAGATTTCTCAAAGATCTAAAAACTTATCAACCATGCTTCCAAAGGACCTATATGAGGAAGAATGATGCTCACCTCCTGTGAAAGTGATGGACTAAATATGCAGAAGGAAATATAGTTTTAACATGGAATTTCCACGTGGAATTTGTTCTGCTTGACAATGCATAATTGATACAAGGGTTTTCTTTTTCCCCCCAGCAGGTAATGGGATAGGAAGTAAAGAAGGGAAATAAATGCTTTACAATTTAAAAATTCTAATAAAATGACAGGACTAAATAACCGTAAAGTACTTTTCAGTTATTCTTGGAACTTTTTGGCGTGTGACTGTAAAAAACGTAACTTGCAACAGAATTCCATGTGAAAGCCTGTTTATTCTCAGACTTTAATCAAACATGTGCTTGATGAAAGTGTAGATTTATCATACAAAAGTAATAAGAAACCAGGAATTAACTGCTTGCTAGTTTATTTTCAAATGATTTTTTAAAAGTTGATAACATAGGGGTGGCCAGGTGGCTCAGCAAGTAAGAGCACCGGCTCCAGTGTCAGGATGACCTGGATCAAATCTGGGCTCAGATACTCAGCACCACACCCAGAAATAACTGGCCTTGTAACCTTGAGCAAGTTACTTAACCCCTATTGCTTTAAAAAAAAAAGTTGATAACATCTAGAATTCCAAGCATTTAGTATCCTCTCCATCTTGAGATTCAATCCCTCAATGCTTTCAAAATTATGTTGCCTCCAACATGGCTCTTTCTATGTGAAACACTGACTGGGAATCCTTGTTGTCTCTAGTTCCATTTATCATTACTCATACTGTCTATGATGAAGAATTTATTACACAAACTGTTATGGATTTTGTGCTATGTTCTGTCAGCTTGTTTCTTCTAACTTTATTCTCATTTTTAATATATTCCAGCTTAGCTAGATCTTTTGCTAAGTTACCCTCTTATCTTCCAAAGCTCTCTATGTAAATGCTTACCAGAGATGTTATTAGGAATTTTGAAAGCTTGGGCAGGTGGCTGATGGAGGTGAAAAAAAAAGAGGGGGGGGGGGGGGGGGGAAGGGAATGCAGGCCCCTGAGGGGCAGGAGTGTTGCTGTCAGAAGGAAAGAACAAACAAACAAACAAAAAAAAAACAACAGGGGGGTAGCATGATCCAAGATTGGGATGCCATGTAGCTCCTGTTCCTGAGCAATAGGGATAGATAGGGTAGGAAGCACACATTCCAGTATCAAGCTGAAGGGGCTTTAGCATCCAAGTAAACCTGAAACCTACGTTTTCCTGGGGCAAAACCCAGGCAACATCCTACTGACGGTCCTGGATTTTACAAAGGAGTTTGTGTTTCAAATGGAACCATCCTGGGCTGCCACAACTCTTTCCTTGGTAATTTTTTAAAAGAAGAAATATAAGAACAATTTATATGACTTAAAAGGATAAGATATTAAATGCTCACTGAGCACAAGGTGATAAAAATAAGTTTTTGCCTGAACTCACTCCTGAGCAATCCACTATATTTAATTTAGGTAAACAGGAGAAATTCAGTTTCCTCAGTCATATCAACCCAGGGCTCTATTCATTTGGCCCATCTAGCAGCTGAATACATGAAACATTTATAAGCACAGAGATCCTTTTTTTGCTTCTCTATCAGAGGCCTTATTTAAGTCAAAGATATTCTTTGTTATATAGTTTTGAAAAAAAGCAAGTGCCTTGAGTTGCTTCCATTGAATATGGCCACATGCTATAAATACTAACCCCCAAACAGTCGGAAAACTACTGACAAGCCTGCATAATGACATGTTTCATTTAAAAAAAAAACAATTTGTTGAAAAGGAAACCATTAAAAAGAACAAAAAAGTCTTAACAGAAAATGTCATTCTAATTACAAATGATCATATCATAAATAGATGTCATTTGTCAAAAAAATAAAAAAGTCTTTAATAATAAGTCGTTAATAAGACAAAATTCTTTACCACTCTATCCATAACCACACATTTCCAATTTCAAGGAAAACTTAAGGACAGAATAGAGTACCTACTTCTATTTTGTTCCCCTATATTCACTTTAGCCTCAAGCATGCCTTACTACTGTAACTTGTATTGACACTATTTCATGCAAAAATAAGAACTCTACAAGTCTGATAGCTTTCAAGTGCCATTTAAGCATAATCTGACATATTAAAGCAGGATACAAACATATGCAAATAACTTCTGAAAAATATTCAAAAAGTTGGGGGGAAAATCACTTCCAAAGTCCTTTCAACTGTAAGATTCTGTTTCAATAAAATCAGAAGTTCAGAGCCTCAGAAACACACACACACACACACACACACACACACACACACACTTTCAAGGATGTGAAATAGTAAACATACATAGTTCATTTAAAATTAGAAAATTATCAAATGGTAAACTTCAAACATGAAGGCTTATTTGGGGTTTGGCAGAGGCTTCCTGGTATAAAGATAGGAAATCTCAGTCCCAGTTAGAGTCAGAACTTACGTGAAAAAAAAGTCAGTTAACTTTACTAAGTTAAATAAATGAATTCATCCTTCATTTTGAAGGCTACCAATGACACTACAGGTTGACATCTTGCCTTGCCCAAGTTGTTAGCCTAACTCATTGTCAAAAGTCACTGAAACAGTCCTATTTGGGGGACAAAAAGGAACAAAGCATGGAACAGGAAGATGACAGTGAGGTCAGAACTTCAGAACTCCTGCACCAAAAGCTTCCAAGAAAAATACGAGCTGGTTATAGGCCATAGAGGAACTTAAGAAGGATTTTGAAAAGCAAATAAGAGAAGGGGAGTAAATATTGGGAAGAGAAATGAGAACTATGCAAGAAAATTATGAAATGAGAGTTAACCTGACTTTAAAAAATAGACTAACTCAAATGGCAAAAGAGGCTCAAAAAGCCAATGAGAAGAAAGCCTTAAAAAGCCAAATTTGTCAGATGGAAAAAGGATCTCAAAAGCTCACTGAAAAGAATCATTCCTTCAGAATTAAGATTGGAGCAAATGGAAACTAGTGACTTTAGGAGAAATCACGATACTATTAAACAGATCCAAACAAATAAAAAAATAGAAGGCAACGTGAAATATCTCATTGGGAAAACCACTGACCTGGAAAATATATCCAGGAGAGAAAATTTAAAAATTATTGGACTACCTGAAAGCCATGATCAAAAAAAGAATCTAGAAATAATTCTTCAAGAAATTCTAAAGGAAAATTGCCCTGAAGTTTTAGAACCAGAGGGCAAAATAGAGCTTGAAAGAATCCACCTCTTGAAAAAGATCCCAAAAAGAAAACTCCTGGGAATATTATAGCCAAGTTCTGGAATTCCAAGATCAAGAAGAAAATATTACAAGCAGCCAGGAAGAAACAATTTTAATATTGTGGAAACACAATCAGGGTAACACAGGATCTGGCAGCTTCTACACTGAGGGATCAAAGGGCTTGGAATATGATATTCCGGAGGTCAAAGGAGCTGGGATTAAAACCAAGAATCACCTACCCAGCAAAACTGAGTATCATGTTTCAGGGGAAAATATTCCATGGAATAGAAGACTTTCAAGCATTCTTGATGAAAAAACCAGAGCTGAATAGAAAATTTGACATTCAGATACAAGAAGCAAGAGAAGCATGAGAAGGTAAACAGGGAAAAGAAATCATAAGGCACTTATCAAAGTTGAACTATTTACACTCCTAGATGGAAAAAGAGTAATTCTAACTTATAAAACTTTTCTCAGTATGAGAATAATTGAAGGGAATAGAAATGTGTGTGTGTATATGTCTATGTCTATGTCTATATATATATATATATAGGAGGGTATATGGGCGTAGCAATACATTTGTTGAATGGGTGTATTTATGTGTACAGGTATACATAGATAGAGGGCACAGGACCAATTAATTAGAGGAAAATGATACTTAATGGGAAGGGATGGTACGTAAAAGGTGAAATTAAGGGGTGAGAGAGGAATATAATGACAGGAGATGGCGAGAGACAGAATGGGGTAAACTGTGTCATATAGAAGAGGTAAGGGAAAACTTACAATGGAGGTGAAGAACAGGAAGGCAAAAGGGAATGGGTCAACCTTATTCTCATTGAATTTGGCTTAGGGAAGGAATGACAGACACACTAAATAGGCTATCTCACCCTACAGGAGAGTAGGGGGGAAGGGGATGAGAGGGGGGATGATGGAAGGGAGGGCAGGTTGGGGGGAGGGAAGTTGGAA
>NW_027186253.1:57185-65604 GCF_028583685.1 Petaurus breviceps papuanus | reverse complement strand
CTCTCTCTCTCTCTCTCTCTCTCTCTCTCTCTCTCTCTCTCTCTCACATGTAACAAGGGGAGGTGATATGGCCAAGATTAGTGCCAAGATTAGCTACTATGAGGTTGTGGTGAAACTGTTCAAGCCAATATGACCTCCTCCTTCACAGGAACAATTAAGCACTGAGACTGGATTTTAGAAGCTGGAGACTGAACTTACCTGCTATGATACCATCCATCTGCTCCAAAGCAGCTGCCAGCATATCGCTGGCATCACTCATCATTTTCTAGTTTCTCAAGTGGAAAGTGAAGTCACAATGCGGATCTGAAACAAAAAAAATGACGGGATTACTACTAACTGCACTCAGAAAAGTATCAACTCCTACTTGGCAAAATATGATTTCAGTTTTCAGTCCTGTATGCTAAGAGAAAAGTCCTGTTGTAATTTATTCATTTATTCATTCAGCAGATATTTATTAAAGACCACGTAATATTTTGTAATCAATCTTAACTAAATTTCATATTATCTAATTGCCCAGCAAAGTGATTTCATTTAAGACATATTTTTACGTGGGTTATTTATAGATAGAGATATTCACTATATTATAAATTTAAATTGATGAAAATTTTAACATTTACATAGATTTTAAAGTAATAAACTCATTTACGTAACTATTTTCTAAAAAGTTTTCTAAAAAAAATTTAATGAGAAGAGCTGTTTTATAAATTTTTGTAAACCCCTTATGCCTGTCTTAATAGAAGACAACTGGATCCTCACATCTGCTTTTGCATTCTACCTTTTTTAATATGTTGTTTTGGATGTGAAGTATATGGAGAAAATCTGGCCTCACACAGATATGTAGTTAAGAAAGTGAAGGCTTATTTTAATTAGGCAAAAAATGTCTTAGGATCATTATGTAAATAGTGACATCATCAAGGGGCCCAAGGTTCACACTTTGAGAACTGCTATTTTGTGGTCACTGAAAGCACAGGGAATATTATATACATGGAATTATATAAAATTGTATTAATCAGTACTAGGTGAAAGTGTTCTGATGTAACTTCTGAAAAAGATGTGGTCATTAAATTGATATGGTAAGGGGTGGCCAGGTAGCACAGCGAGTAAGAGCACCAGCTCCAGTGTCGGGATGACCTGGATCAAATTTGGGCTCAGATACCCAGCACCACATCCAGAAATAATAACAGGCCGTGGAACCTTGAGCAAGTTACTTAACCCCAATTGCTTAAAAATAAATGAAATGAAAAAATTTTGATATGGCAAAAAGTTACACAGAATATCTTCAAGTAAGCAAATTTGGATGACAACTAAATTCTTCAAACAAGATTGAGAGAAAATGTTGTATTCATGAATGAGGTTAGTTTGGAAACAAACAGAAAAGTCTTGAATTACTGAATAGGGATGTGGGATGACAGCCTGGCCAGGATATAAAACAAAACATTTTCTTCCTCTTTCAGTGGTATTATAAATTAGTTGTTCAACTTTGAGTAATAAACTCCTCTTTCTTGTCTCAGTTTTTAAAAGGGGGTTGAGGGGCGGAGCCAAGATGGCAGCATAGAAGCACGACCTTCCCGCTGCTCCAGCTTCCACCTTCCCCAATCCATGTAAAAAGGGAACTCTAAACAAACTTTGGAGCTGCAGAACCCACAAAATGACACAGAGAAGCTAACCTCCCACTGAGGACAGCCCGGCAGGCTGGCAGGAATCCAGCACACCCCGCGCGGAGGCTTTAGCCCCAGGAAGGGCCTGACCAGCCGCTGGCCAGGGGGACTCCAGATCAGCAGCAGCTGTGGCAGTTTCCAGATTTATCAACACATAGACACAAAGGACAAAGTGAGAAGTCAGTACATTCTGGACTCTGGAACGAGTAACTGGGAGTGCGTGGCTTTTACCCCCAGGGCGAGAAACCCCTAAGACTCCCGCACAGCCAACCAGCTCCACGTGGCAGCTTCAGCTCCTGGCCTGCAGAGTGTAGGGGGACCAAGCACCAGTCTGAGGGGTAATCGCTCTTGCTTTAACCTGCTTGGATCTGGATTGCAGTCTAGGGTGGAGGTCCTGGCGTGTGTGTCCAGCTTACCAGAGAGTGTGAGAACTCAGAGAGGGCACCCATCTAATAACTCATGCATCTGAGAAAACCCCAGCATTTGGGACAAAAGCTCCCCTGTCTGGTGGCAGAGTCCTACTGTGGCAAAAAGCCCAAAAGTCAAGTACTTGAGTGGCAAAATGAGCAGGCAAAAGAAACAAAGCAGACAGGAGATTCCAACAATACACTCCTATTTTGGGGACAAGAAGGAGCAAGGCATGGAACAGGAGGAAAACAGTGAAGTCAGAACTCCTGCACCAAAAGCTTCAAAGGAAAATACATGCTGGTTACAGGCCATAGAGGACCTTAAGAAGCATATAAGAGAAGTGGAGGAAAAATTAGGAAGAGAAATGACAACGATGCAAGAAAATTATGAAATGAGAGTCAACAGCCTGACTGAGGAAAATAATACCTTAAAAAACAGACTGACTCAAATGGCAAAGGAGGCTCAAAAAGGCAATGAGGAGAAGAATGCCTTAAAAAACGAATTTGCCAGATGGAAAAAGAATCTCAAAAGCTCAATGAGGAGAATCATTGCTTCAGAATTAGATTGGAGCAAATGGAAGCTAATGACTTTATGAAAAATCAAGATGCTGTTAAACAGATCCAAACAAATGAAAGAATAGAAGGCAATGTGAAATATCTCATGGGAAAAACCACTGACCTGGAAAATAGATCCAGGAGAGATAACTTAAAAATTATTGGACTACCTGAAAGCCATGACCAAAGTAAGAAACTCGAAATCAGCCTCCAGGAAGTTCTCAAAGAAAACTGCCCTGATGTTTTAGAACCAGAGGGCAAAATAGAGGTTGAAAGAATCCACCGATCACCTCCTGAAAAAGATCCCCCCAAAAAAACTCCTAGGAATATTATAGCCAGGTTCCGGAATTCCCAGATTAAGGAAAGAATATGACAAGCAGCCAGGAAGAAACAATTTGAATATTGTGGAAACAATCAGCATAACACAGGATCTGGCAGCTTCTACACTAAGGGATCGAAGGGCTTGGAATGTGATATTCCAGAGGTCAAGGGAGCTGGGATTAAAACCAAGAGTCACCTACCCAGCAAAACTGAGTATCATGTTTCAAGGGAAAATATGGTCATTCAGTGGAATAGAGGACTTTCAAGCATTCTTGCTGAAAAAACCAGAGTTGAATAGAAAATTTGACATTCAGATACAAGAAGCATGAGAAGGTAAACTAGGAAAAGAAATTATAAGGAACTTATCAAAGTTGAACTATTAACATTCCTATATGGGAAAACAGTTATTGTAACTTATGAAACTTTTCTCAGTAGTTGAAGGGATTAGAAATACATGTGTGTGTGTATGTCTATATATGAGGGTATATGGGCATATGAATACATATGTGAATGTGTGTCTACATGTTTACAGGTATACATGGATAGAGGGCACAGGGCCAATTTAATAGGAAGGGATGGTACGTAAAAGGTGAGAGGAATATAATGAGAGGAGATGGGGAGAGACAGATTGGGGTAAACTATCTCATACAGAAGAGGCAAGGGAAAATGGTTACAACGGAGGTGAAGAATAGGAAAGCAAAAGGGAATGGGTCAACCTTATTCCCATTGAATCTGGCTTGAGGAGGGAGAGAAATATACACTGAATAGGGTATGTCACCCTCCAGGAGAATAGGGGGGGAAGGGGATGAGAGGGGAAATGATGGAAGAGAGGGCAGGCTGGTGGGGAGGGAAGTTGGAGGGGAGGGAAGTTGGAAGCACCCACTTTTGAAAAGGGATGCGATCAGGGTGGAGAGTGGAGTGGGTGGGAGGTGGGATGGGAGGGAGGGAAGTGTAGTCAGTCTTTTACAATATATCGACTATGTTGTTGTTTTGCATTAGCCACACGTGCAACCTATACTGAACTGCTTGTCTTCACAGTGGGGGTGAGTGATGGGGAAGGAAGTGAATGAATCTGGAATAGAAAGTTTTAAAATCAAATATTCAAATATATATGTACATATATGTGTGTGTGTATATACATATATATAATATTATTAATACCATCTTACATATAATTGGGAAATAAGATATATAGGCACTGAGGCACAGAGATCCACTGGAAAAGTTGAAAGGGGTATGGGAAAAATATGGGAGAGAGCAGATTGGAGGAGGGGATATCCTGTGGGACTGTTATCTGGGGGCAGTGGGTGGGGGAAAATGGGGAGAAAATTTGTAACTCAAAATCTGGCGGAAACGAATGATGTAAATCAGAAGTTAATAAAGCATTTTTTAAGTAAAAAAAAAATAAAAGGGGGTTGAGCTAGGTTGTTGGGATTTTTTTCTCTAGTGAGAAAATTAGAGTGATTTTGTGATTTAATGACACTTCCATCTCCATAAAGAATGCCTAAAAATTAAGGGTACCTATTTGAATCTGTTTCTAAGCAGCTAAATCTCATCTTTCCTCTGAACTTTACAAAAAGATATGCAGTTGTGGTAAACAGCAGCTTCTCCATACAAATACCACCTCCAATTTATGTGGAGAAATTAGGGCACAGAGGAGTAAGATCACATAGCAACTCAGTTGTAAAGCTAAACTTAGAACCCAAGTAAATGTGTGGTTCGAAGGTGCAAAGAAGTGGAGCATAATTTTGAATGTCAAAATTTAGACAGAAAAACTAAAAACCAGAAGAAATCCTTGAAGAGCCAAATTATAAGATAGCATGACTATCTCTTAAGTTCCTTCAATCTCTTAACTTCACAAAATTGAACAGTAAAAATTCACTTTCATTTTAAGACTAACATATCATGGAGGTATATATAGATAAATTTGAAAAGTTATAAAAAATAACTAAACTACCACAGCAAACCTAAAACATCTGCCTGGATGAACAGTCAACACATACCGAGCACAAAGAAATATTCACATAAAAAGAATACTCAAAATTTCACATAAAACTAGAACAAGAAATACTTACACATCTTAAGCCCAATCGTTTTTTTAACGATTTTAACAAATCGTTTTTCAAATGAGGCAGGAAAAACTTTCCATTTCGGACAGCTTCCTATTTCTTTTCTATTTCTAATTCGAAAAGACATTTCAGACATGCCAAACTGGAGGTGTGGGGAACACTGGCCTAATTACCACTGGTGCTATTTCTAACTTAGTAAAGAGAACTTGGGCCCTTGACTCCACCCTTTTGTCAGGTACTAATTTATTATGGGTGGAAAAAAACCCAAAGTACATTTCTTTTCTATTTGGCTGAGGAGTCCATTGTATATTCAAATAGTTAGAGCACTTGAGGGAAAGAGCATTGATGCAAATATGCTCCTAGGGGTTCTCTTATTTCCAAAGGATCAAGGTGTGCATTTATTTAGTTTAGGTGCCCATGGCACTTTTATAGAATTTTCTACTTTTGAAAGTGATTCCAGAGTAAATCATGTCATTTCAACCTTACATGGTTTGATGAGGTAAGTTGATCAGTTATTATTCAAACTAAGAATCAGAAAACTAAAGTGACTTGCCAAGGTAATACAACTAATTAATGGTTGAGCCAGGATTGGAAAGCATGCCCCTTTACTTCTTCTGTCCTAAGAGCTTCAGAAGGCAAAATTTTGCATTACCCTCAGGACCATGATATTTGGATCTATGACAGTTTCATAATGAATGGAACTGTTAGGCCTGGCCTAGAATAAAAACAAATCTCTCTGCATGGAGTTCTACCTTAGGTACTGACTAAACCCACACCATTATTTCAATATTATCTCAGTCCTACTCAAAGGTGCTCAATAAATAATTGCAGAATATAAGAATAAAAAGCAAATTAAAAAAAGACACTCTATGCTCTAGAAACTTGCTATAATATCGATATGTGGCATTAAGTAAATGGGTCATATCCATAAATAATTATGTCATCAATACTACTAACTTAACAATGATTGCAACTCATAAGATCTTTTAGCTCTTCAACAGAATCCTCAGGGGCTGCTAGGTGGTGCAGTGAATAGAGAACCAGTCCTGGAGTCAGGAGAACCAGAGTTGAAATTTGAACTCAGACAATTGACACATTTACTAACTTTGTGACCTTGGGCTTAAGTGACTTCACTTAACCCCAAGTGCCCTGCCCTCCCCCCTCCAAAAAAAGAAAAGCAAAAAAACAACCAAAAAGGATCAAGAACATGAAGGAAAAGAAGCTATCCCCAGATATCAAGGTGTTTAGGGAGGAGAACACAGGTGCTATATATACCCCTCCAACCAAATAGGCCCTTGTTTTCCTCAAGGAGTGAGACAGAGCAACTGATTACATGAACAGAGACCTCCTAAAAAAAGTCTGGAACTTAGAAGGTAAACTTAAAATTAAATTTAACAAAGCCAGACTCATTAAGCTACCTATTGGACCTATTTCTATGTAATCTGCATTAATTGTAATAATGTCAAGGTCTAAATGTGAAGAAAACCCTTAGGGTTCAGAGTCACCTTTCATTCTGGGACTATCCCTTGCTGTTCTCATACTCTAAATGCTTTATGAAAAATACAGTTTAACAAAGTCATGAACAAGAAATATCAAAAAAAAAAATGTTTAGATGTTATTTTTGGAAAGAAGTTAAATAATGAATGACAGGGGTTTGAATCAACATTTACACTATTTACAATTTAATCGAATAAGCAATCTTAATAGGTAAAAAATAAATTTAAAAACTAGAATTTTTTTCTCAATTTGAAGGAATATTTATATCTGTCAAAAATCACGACTCACTGCATTTGCTTAGATTTGCTTCAAAGTTATTTTGAGCAACAAGAGGAAAAACCCAAAATTAAAAGTAGATTGAAAAACATTTTGAAACTATATCAACTGAAGGTCTGACTTGCAGAATCTAAAATGAATTTGTGCATATACATAAAACTATTATAATCTATAATAAAATGTGGATATTAAAGGATTAAAAGATGTCATCAGTTTCTAAAGGCAGAAATAGAAGCTGCTAATTCTTGAAAGGTTGCTTAAAGCCTACTAATCAGAGAAATACAAAGCAAGACAACATTAAGATACAACCACATGTCCACTAGAATAGCAAAGATAATTTTTAAAGTGATGAATTCTAACGCTGGCATGGCCTTGGGAAAACAGGTACTTTAATAACTAGTAGGGCCGCAGATTGCTGCAAACATTTCGGAGAGAGCAATATGTTGATTTCAACAAGATTCACAAAGCAGCTTTATACCTTTTGATTCCTTTGCTAAAAAATGGGGACAGTTGTTCTAGCTATCTATACTAAATTCTTTACTTTGTAATGGAAAAAAAAATTGGAAATACTCCATTTATTCAACACTTGGAGGATGGTTTAATACATTACACAACATTAATTTAATAAAACTCGTGTTTTTTTTTTTTAATCTAGATTTTTGATCTCTAGAGAATTCCCATCAAGGAAACTCCCCATCTGCCAATGCAGAGCACTAACTTCTTTTCTGAAAGAGTTGTCCTGGACTCTTAAGAGATCATAGATCTGAGCTAGATGAAATCTTAGACTAGGGAAGTCAAGTCAATAAGCACTTACTAACTCAGAGTCTGCTATGTGCCAGGCATGGTACAAAAATTGATGAAATAGAGGAAAAAACACCCCAAAACAAACAGTCCCTGCCCTCAAGAGCTCACAGTTTAGTGGGAGAGAAAACATGCAAACAACTATGTATAAACAAGACATATACAGGACCAATTGAGAATAACCTTAAAACTAAGGCACCAGGAGGTCAAGAAAAGCTTCCTGTGGTAAGGGATGGCTCCTAATAGGTTCAGCAGGAACTCTGATCTTATCTAAAACCAGAACCTGTGATTCAGTCTGGAAAGAATTCAGTAGGCCCAGGCTAACATGGAGTCAGAGTTGAAAAAGTTTATTATAGGCCTTACAGCAGGCAAGAATCCTTAGGGGACCTGCAACCTTAAAGGGGTAGACTTAGGGTTTTTATAGGGTAATCCATAGTAGAACCCGTGCCAATTATGCTAACTAGGTGGGTCCAGGGCTGATGGAGAAGTGTCCAGTCTGCGTCCCGTCAGTGTCATTTTTGACAAGATTGCTGTCTGGGAAGGACTCATGTCTGGAAACCAAGGCTAACCAAGACTCAGTGGATAATAGGCTGAGGAGTTAACCCAGAGATTCAGGATCCTGAAGGATTCATTGAGGCAGCCAAGGAGTCAACCTAGAGATAGGGTACCAAAGAATTCATGGGGGCAGTGGGACACTATACAAGGGGGAGATAATAGTTGCCTAAGCTTGAATGTTTATAGATACTTTGGTGAAGGATTCATTGGAATAGTTTGTTATTGTTCCAAGCTGAGATAGTTGTTGCTGGGCAGAGTTATTGCTCTGAAGCTGGGGGGG
>NW_027186253.1:0-57085 GCF_028583685.1 Petaurus breviceps papuanus | reverse complement strand
GGGGGAATGGAGTGTGATTTTACAAATTGGTTTTATATTTTGATGTACAAAGTTTTACAGACTTATGTTACAAATATAGATCCCAAGCACCCCATCACCTGCAGAAGGTGGGTCTTTTATAGGAAGACAGGGAAGTGAGGAGGCAGTGATAAGGATGGAGGGGAATTCCAGATCTCATTAAGGCCAATGAAAATGAAAAGTCTCTGAATAGACAGGAGGCCAGTTGTAATGCCAAGCAGAGGCAACTTCCAAGGTTCTGAATACCAGCATAGTAACTCTCTATTTTATCATATTTATTTATATTTGTTTTATTTATTTTAACATATTTTATTATGTCAGTGACAAATTAAGGCAAAACATTCACAGAACAGAGAAAATCAAAATACAGCATTCAACAAGTGTGATTCAATAATTTCCAAGTACTACTCCACTCCTGAGCAGTTCATTCATTTAGTCAATCACAAAGTCTCTCTTCTCAAATGGAGATTAGTTTCCAATCATAAACAAAGTATATTCATGTTGGTCAATCTCAGAGCACAAAAAAGGTCAAATTTCCCAACTGAATTACAATTAACAGCCTTTAACGCCAAGCACCTTCTCAAAAGGGGCAGTAGAGAGCACAAAAGCAATCTACCCCTGAGCTACAACAAGGTTAAGATATCATCACAGCATTTAATACCCAAAGAGAGGTCTTTTCTTCATCTTGACTCCTGGCAAGTTCTCAGCAGTCTCTGTTCTGGGGGGGATGAAGCTTAACAAAGCCACAATACACATTGACAGTTTCCTCATCTATTCACTCTCAGCATATAGAACAGTTTCAGGACAAAACATCAGCAAGACCCTCCTTCAGGATTTCTGCATCACAGCCATGTCTCCACAGTCCCTGGCAGCTCTGGTTGGCAACTCTCAAAAGTCTTGGGCAGCTCCAACTGGCCCTCAACAATGCTCTCTCTCTGCCTCCACCATGCTGCTCCCCAAAGTTCTTCTGGCCTCTCTCTGCTTGTGCCTCTCTAAATTCACAGCACCAGCTCCTCCCAGTTCAGCCCTCTTTCTTCATGTCAACAAGTCCATCCCACAAGTGGGAATCACAAACTCTGGGTTTCAACACTCAACCCGAAAACCTATCCAATACAGGGGGGATTGTGAGATTCTATTACTATTACACCAGTGTCACTGAATCGCAGAAAACTGGAAAGGGAGGAAGGGGTCAGGTGATAAAGAAAAGCCCATGGAAACAATAGGGAGTCACAGAAGTCGATTTAATTATTAGAAGTCATCTAGCAAACTCCCCTCCCCAAGTCACCACAATTTTACAAAGAAACAGATGATCAAAGAAGTTAAAGGATTTACCCAAGGCCACAAGTAGCCCAACCAGGATTTGACCTCAAGGCCTTTGACTCCAAGATCAGTGCACTTTCCTTTGGATCTCAAGAAATCCTCTTGCCTAGGGTCACACAGATAGTATTTGTCACAAGAGACCCAAAGATAGATTATCCTCAAAAGCCAGCTCTCTGTCTCTTATACCACCTCTTCTTGGAACAGGATGGTGCTCTAGGGCAGGTATTTGGCCCAAGGGATAGGCTGATGAAGCTAGAGTCAGAAATTTCTGACTCCTCTTCCTGAGTTCAAATCTGGCCTCAGATATACTATCTATGTAACCCTGGAAAAGTCACTTCACCTTGTTTGCCTCAGTTTCCTCATCTGTAAAATGAGCTGGAGAAGGAAATGACAAACTACTCTAATATCTTTGCAAAGAAAACCCTAAATGGGGTCACAGAGAATTCGACACTACTGAAATGAGTGAAAAAAATCAATCATCATGAAACATACTAAGAAATATATAACAATCCATGAGATGATTTATTTATTTATCCGTTCATTCATTCATTTATTTATTTTTAAAGCAATCAGGGTTAAGTAACTTGCTCAAGGTTACACGGCCAGTTATTATTATTTTTGTGTGGGTGCCAAGTATCGAGGCCGGAACTGATCCCAGGTCTCCCAACTCTGGGGCCGGCTCTCTTACTCACTGTGCCACCTGGCCACCCCGAGACGATAGATTTAAAGAAACAGAATCTTTCCTTCTGTCTCCCTCTGTGTGTGTTTATATATGAAAAAATACACATAGACTAATAATATGTAATATATTATATTAAAAATACACATAGACATCATAAAAAAGTCAAAAGAAGAAGGAAGGAAAACCAAGCCAAAAACACTGGAACTCCCTGTGGGCATGGAAAGGGATACACAAAAATGACAATTTACTTGCTCATTGTTTATTAAGTACTTTGGTACTGATTCCTTAAAGGCAGAAGCCTAGGATTTTGTCCTTTGTTTTTATATTTTTCTGGACCAACTGCTTTTGATGACAGTTTTAAAGTTTTACAGTAAACCAAATAACTTCAAGAAAGAAGGTGTCAGTACAGTGGACATAATTAGTCATCTTAGGGTGTATTTTAGGCATGACCATTTGGAGTAATCTTGAAATGGAAACAGCTTTCCAAAGGAGAGAAATTAACCCAGGGTGTGGTGGCTCCAGAGTTGGCAGGACACCCCCTCCTCCCCAGTTGTCAGCTCAGTGAATGACTTACTGAAGCTTAGGTCCGGCTGCCTGCTCAAGCTCCCAGTCCCGGAGGGACAAAGGGGGAAAGGGAGGGGCAGAGAACATATTGACTGTTATATATTCAGTGTTCATAGGAACAAATATTATTTTGCAGATTTTACATTTCTCTTTTTAGGTGAGATGCTTCTTCCCAGATTTACCTTCAGATACAGATGTAAACAGAAGAGGAAAAGTATCCAGGAGGAGATGGGATCACCCAACCCCTCACTCATACAATGGACTTGCTAAGTTGGCCTAAATGTAGCATCCTGGCTCTAAAAGCAGACTGAAATCCTCCCATACATTACTAACATTTCTCACAGAGGACTGAAGTGAAATTGTTTCTGAGAATATGTGAGAAACATACAGAAATCTGAGCTTCAATAAACGAGTTTCATTAAATATGAAAAGAAATTCCTTTCTAAATATAAAACATGTTGGGGAGGCTAGGTGGCATCCGGCCCTGGAGTCAGGAGGATCTGAGTTCAAATCCAGCCTCAGACACTTAACACAAAAACTAGCCGTGTGACCTTGGCAAGTCACTTAACCCCAACTGCCCTCCAAAAAAATGCATAAAAAAAACTAAATATAAAACATCTTAAGAAAACATCAGAGGCCTGCTTTGGACCCATGCCTAGGGTGGGTTATGCATGGTCAGAACAACAGAAATTAACTACATTGGAGATGGACTGGGACAGGAAAAAAATATACAGTAGTTATATACTGTAAATATACAGTAGCCAAAATAAAGAAGGGGGTCAGGGAAGAGGAGTAGTAAATATTTTTCCCTAACTCCATGAAAAAAAATTTTTTTAACCAGAAACTACCAATCTATAAGAAGGCTAAGGAATACTATAAAGAATCTTAAATGTCTCTCCTGAACTTTGAACAGTAAATCTTTGTGGAAATATCCTTTCTCTGCAACAGATGTTTTTCATTGACCTTTGATACACACATGCACGCACACACATAAACACATATCCTTTGTAAAGAGCACTAGCTTGAAAGTCAAAGAAAATGTAGGCTCAGATCCCAACTCTGATGGCATACTCTCTGTGTGACCTTGAGCAAGTCACTTCACTGCCATGTGCCTCAGTTTCCTGAACTGTAAAATGAAACTAGATGGCCTATGACCCTCACTGCTTATTGAGCCAAGCCTCTTAGTACCTTCATTCCTCCCTAGGAAATCTGGTTATAACTGGGAAGATTTAACAAGTTGAAAACAAACTTTTCAAAATATTTTGAAACATTATATAAAATACATTTTGTATATTTTCCATACCTCACATTTCTTATCACATCTGATAAATGATAGCTGAACTGCCTATAACTGTAGTTCCCAGAAGAACTATGTCTAAAGTTCTAAAGTCTTTCATGCTTTACTTTGTTTAGTATAATCTCATGCTCACACCAGGGGCTCAACAAATATTTACTGACCAACTCAGATGACCCTGTGAAGAGACAGACCATCTGTATAAATACAAAATGAAAAGGAGCAGGGGAGGAAGATTATGAAAACAACAGGAAGGGCCTCTTACTGGGAGTCATTTTGTCCCTGGTACAGAGCCTTAAGGAGACACACTGTAAGACAGACTGTATTGAAACCTATGCAATATGTATTGAAAACCTAAGTCATTTCTCTAGTCCAAAAACTACATAGATACAAAACATAGTCCAAAAACATACATACACACAACAAGGGTCAGAAGAGAAGGTTTAATTCCAAAAATATTTAGTAAAGTGAAAGGGCAGGAGAGGAGAGCTCAAAATGAAAAGGGGTATGTCGCTAACTCACACTCACATTTGCCTCAGGAAAAGACTATTGCTTGTCAACATTAGACTGTTAACTCTTGGAGAGCAGGGACTTTCTTTTTATCTTCAATACTTACCATTGAGCCTGGTACATAGCCCTTAAAAATGCTTTTGGATTGAATGACCCCCTCCTTATTTTTTAAAACTTATATTTAACATCTAACTAGCTTTTCCAGTACAAATGAAGATCAAGCTCTCTCTACCTGCAGTTTTGTTGTTTGTTGTTTTTTAAACAAATTATAGGGGGCCAGCTAGGTGGAGCAGTGAATAGAATACTGGCCCTGGAGGCAGGAGGACCTGAGTTCAAATATGGCCTCAGACACTTAACAGAAATTAGCCTTGTGACCTTGGGCAAGTCACTTAACCCCAATTGCCCTGCCTTTCCCTCTCCTAAAAAGAAAAAAAAACGCCCACTGAAATTAAAAAAAAAAGTGTTCACCTAATTTCTGCTTGAAGATTTTCAACAAGGAGGAATCTATTACTTCCTGAAACATAACAGTATACTATTGGGCATCTCCAATTGTTAGTACAGCCCAAAAGAAGACCTAAGAGAAGATATTTCCTACCATTCCTCTGCAGAGATGGGAGATCCATGGGTGTAAAACATTACGTAGAGAACTTTCAGGCATCCCCGGGCTCCACTAATGAAATGTTCCTCTCCCCTATATTATTACCTGCAAGGTTACAGGGCAGATAAGCAGGAGGATGTATAAACTTGTTTGGATGTAGAGAACTTTTGGGGTCCTTTGGCCCCAATAAAGGAATATTCCCCTGCCCTATACAGCTACCTGCTAGGTTACAGGACAGATAAGCAAGAAGTGTGTCATCTTTTTTAACCTTAAGCAAGGGCAAATAGTAAACAAGATTAAGGGAGGGTCCTTGTACATTGTCTGCATTTCTTTGGGTCACGTTGAGGGAGGGTCTTTGTACACAGTCTACATTCTTTTGGGTCACTTAGACCTTCTGGTGGGGGGGGCATATTAACTCTGTGAGCCCCTTTCATCTTTGGCTCTGTATGAAATGGTCCTGTAATAAACAGACTATTGATTACACCCCCGTCTTGTTATTCTCACCACTTGCTAGCCCACCAACTGCACTGGCCACAGTAACATTATATATATATACATACACACATATATACATATATATATTTTTTTCAGTTTGTTTTGAGGTTTTGCTTTTTTTTAAATTATTCTTTTATGTGGAACGGTTCTCTGAGAAAGGGGAAATAGAAAGATATTGAGAGAAATTTAGGCAATAACAAAATGCATAAAATAAATAAGAAAAAATAAAAGAGATCATTTATTCCAACTTCCTGCTTGTCCAGATGAGAAAACTGAACCTAAGAGACAATGTGTGGGGGACCTTATGTAGGAGACCCTACCCCAAACTGACTACTCAAGAACTTCTCAAGGTGAAAGCAGGAAGTTTTAGTGAATCTCTAGAGAAGTGGGCAGTCTAGAGAGAGGAGGCTGCCTTACAGAAGCCAAAGCTGGGTTATATAGCTGAAAACCCAGTGAAAACCACAAGCCTCCCCTTCCTCATGGAATCTTTTAAATTGATTGGCTGCTCTGTTAACATTTCCCTTATTTGGCAGGTGAGGTGACAAGGGAATTTCCAGAGTTTTTTCCCCAAGGTCACCTGACTGAGGCCTAAAGGCTTCTAGTACTATAGCAAATAGTCTATTTGAGAAACCACATTTCATCCTACACAACAATAAATTGGTGAAGCCCAAGATTGTGCCAGGAGTATGTCACAGAAGCAGTATCCAAATACAAATGCTCTTTCTGTCCAAGTTCATTAAGGCTGAACTTACTTGAGTTCCACCATATGGCATCATAGCTGTACTTCATACAAGAAGTACCAATTACCTACATGAATAGAATGGATAAAAAAAAAACACACACAATGGAGAAAGACAGTTTTGTCAGGAATAAAGTATCTATATAACCTATGAATTTAGTTTTATGTTACATATTGACAATAAACTTCCTTTTAAAATCACATGCATTAAAATCTTTTGTACTGATCTTAACATTCCATTCATTAGCCTGAAAGGTCAACAAGCATCCCATGCTAATTTCCTGAGTTATATGTGAATGTCAAGCTAAGATGGGTTAGCACCATAAAAGTTCTAATATTATACCACCTGTCTCTTTGGCCCATCAAATCTCATAGACAGGTTCTGAGTTTGGGGAATTGCATGTGAGTGTATGCTCAGGAGAAAAATTGTTTGTGGAGCTTAAGCCATTCACAAGCTTAAATTAGCTGCCTCCAAAGAGTACTTTTATGGGGAAATTATTTTAGTTCATTTTTTCCTATATGTAAGCATATCCAATAATGGATACCATGCTAACACATTCCAGAATTTTTGCATGAACCCATAGGTTGAACTTATGGCCTAGAATTGATTCTCATCTTTGAAACTCTGGGTAGGACTGCAGCACAAACATTCCAGATATAGTAACATAAACTTCAAAATGCACTGCTTTTGTCATGGAAAGTGAGTTTTGTCAAGAATATATAGTGATTTTGTAGAATCCTTCAAAGAAAATAACTTTGTAATTGCAGTAAACTTCTAAAAAGGGGCTAGAAGCGTTGTTAATTTCATCATGATGCCTTTTCTAAAGACATTGCTTCTGATCAACAAATTATCGGAGACAATGATTTCTTGGTTAGTCTAGAGATTCAGGAAGACCTGAGTTCAAATCTTATTTCAAAAACTTACTAGCTATATGATCCTGTGCAAGTCACTTAACTCTCGTTGGCCTCAATTTCCTCATTTGTAAACTGAGTTGGAGAAGTAAATGGCAAACCACACTAGTATGTCTGCCCAGTTGGATAAGACTGAAAAACTAAACAACAACAAAATGATTTCTAATAATGGACCCAAATTTACCTCAATTTATTTTAAGGACTGTATAAGTAGGAATGTATAATGAAAAGAATGGATAAGTAGGAATATTATCAGAAAAAAAAAAATCATGCCTTAATACCATTATGCAACCATTTGTCTTGAAAGGATGGTCTCTACCAGGCGTCCACAAGCACAGTGAGAAGTGCTGCATCCACACTCTCATTTTATTGATGAGAAAAAAGTGTCAAGTATGGGAAACAATGTGCTCAATGTCACTTAGCTGGACAGTCAGCATTTGAACCCTAGTCCTTGGTTTTCAAATCTGGTGCTCTCTCCCCTGAAGCACCTGGCTCCACAAAAAGTGTCAGTCCCATTGAATAATAATGGAAACACAACTGGCCAACTTAACAGAAACATTGGAGCTGTACTTAGCTAAGGACACATAGGATAAACAATGGAAGCAATAATTATTCTTGGCTCCAACTGCTAAAATGAAATCATCCTGTTTTAAACAGAACTAACCTTAAAAGGATACCACCCCCTATACATTCTTGAATTACACTGGAAGACACATATCCCCCCCCCCCCCAAAGGGGACAAAACAGAAAAGAAATATCCACTATATTAGCTTAGTCATAATGACACTTTTTATGGCAATAAAGAAGTGGAGACCAAATGGAGTAGAGACCACTAATTAGGAAATTACTTAAACTGTGGCCTATTAAAGTAATGGAATATTATTGTGCAGTAAGAAATTAAGAATGAGGAATTTGAAAACGTGAAGATCTGAAGAACTGATACCAATGAAGTAAACAGAGCCAGCAGAACAATCTACACAATGATCACAAATAACAAAAAGAATGAACAGTAGGGGCAGCTAGGTGGCTCAAGGAATATAGCACCAGCCCTAAAGTCAGGAGGACCCAAGTTCAAATTCAGCCTCAGATACTTGACACTTAAGGGCAAGTTACTTACCCCATTTGCCTTGCCTTCCCCCTCAAAAAAAAAAAAAAAAACCAAAAACCCCCAAAAGGATGAACAGTAAAGGAAACCATGTTCTGAGTAATTGTAATATCTTATCTTGATTACACAGGACAGACAATGAAATAAATCTCTCTTTTTGCAGAAGAGGAAAAAATGTCACCTTAATTGTGAGATGAAGTCTTTGGAACAATTGTTTTCATTATTTTATTATTTTTATTATAAGGAAAAGCTCAATTGAAGGAGAGAGAGAGAATGGGTACTACATCCAGAAATAACAAAAGGTATCAATAAAACTTTCTTAAAAAACCAGTCTCTGCCAACTAACAGGCTCAGGGAGTTGTTATACCCTGGGGAGCAGGAGCAAAGTGTTGATGATGGAGTAGGTTTATTAGTCACACTGTGTAATTGGTTCACATTTATTCTAAAGCAATAAAGGACTATGAAGACCTATACTTCCTTTGCCTTTTCCTACTGATACCCAATACAACAATTTTAAGTGCTATAATTCCAAAAAAGTTTATGACTGCCATCAAAAGTTCATGTCTTAGTCATGTAAACAAAACCTCATAAACAACATCACAGACAAGCAAAAACTTTCTGTTTGGGAACAATGAGGATGGTAGAGGAATGTAACTTGATGGCAAATTAACCTGTCTGGTTAAATTTAACTCAACCCAACAATCATTTATTAAGCACCAGCCATGGGTCACGTACTACTGTGAGGGCCTCAGGAAACAAAGATGAAAAAAACTCCTCAAGGAGTTTAAATCTCCTACAGATGGCTCAGTGAATAGAGTACCAGCCCTGGAGTCAGGAGAACCTGAGTTCAAATCCAATCCCAAAGATTGACAATTTACAGCTGTGTGACCTTGGGCAAGTCACTTAACCCCAATTGCCTTCTCCCCCCTCCAAAAAAAAAAATAAAATCTCATATGGGGAATAGTCACAGGAAAAAGGAATCATTTAACCCCAATTGCCTTCTCCCCCCCCCCAAAAAAAATAAATTAATAAAATCTCTTATGGGGAATAGTCACGGGCAAAGGTAATCATCCATCACACAAGATGTAATAAATAATAAGGAAAAGAACTACAGGTGAAGAAATCAAGCAAAACTTCTTATGCTGATGGAAGGAAGCAAACTACTTTAATAGGTGGAGACACTGTGTTCCAAGCCTGTACAGAGACAAGAGAGGGAAAGATGAGAAAAAAGAATAACAATTGGGCAGCCAGGTGGCAGAGTGAGTAAAAGCATGGCTTCTGGAGACCTGGGATCTGTTCCCACCGCAGATACTCAGCACCCACACAAAAATAACTGGCCATGTAACCTTGAGCAAGTTACCTAACCCCAATTGCTTAAAAAAAAAAAAAGAATAACAATTAATACAGGCTTGCTCCAACACAAACTGCACAAAGCCAAGTGGTGCAGGAAGTTATCTTAGAGGAGAACTGTGGAAGCCGCAAATACTAGATGGAGAATTTTACATTTTCTCAATCAATTGCGACCATTTACCAAGCGCCATCTGGGTGCTAGGGACACAACCACAAAAAGAGTAAGACAGTCACTGATCTCAAAGACCTTTCAGGGGAGACTATGCATATATACACAAAAATATACAAAATACAAACAGGTAATTTAGGAGAGGAAGGTGCCAGTAGCTGGGGGAAAGACAGTCAAGAAAAGCTTCAGCAGTAGGTAGCATTTGACCTGAATCTTGAAGTAAAGTAGATATGCTAAAAGCCAAGAGGAAGAAGAAAGGCATTCCAGAAGTGGAGGACAGCCACTGCAAAGGCACAGAGCCAGGAGTCAACATTTTCTGTGACTGAGCACACAGTTTACTTGGCCCCTGGAATGATGGTTATAAGCAATAAGGCTAGAAAGCTAAATTTGTGAGCTAGTTAAGACAAAGTTACTTGTTCTTGATAACTAAAACTGCAAGAAAATAAATATATATAACAAACCATGAAAAATAAAAATGTCATAATTAAATGGAATTTTCATGTGGTTTTCCTTTAGGAGAAAAAATGAAAACAAGATCCTCAAGCTATATATACATACGTATGTATGTCTCTTACAAGGTGACATACCAGTCTTAGTTCAGTTTTAAACTTTAATAGCATACTGCTAGCACACAGACAGCTATATAAGCAATTATACATATGCATTAAGCTTTATGTGAGGAAAAAGTAACCACAATGAACTTAATAAAGTATGTCAATAAGTTTTTTTAAAACCACAAGGAATTTTCATTAAATAAATATGCTCAGAATCAGTGAAGAATGAGCAATACAAAACTTTTCAAAAATATGAAGTATTTCAATTTTTAAGTCCTGAGTGAATAGTACCAATTTTTAAAATTTGGGCAATGAAAAAAATGCAAAACAGAAAAATGGGGGAGGGGAGAATCTGCCCTCACTTTTCTACAGCCCAATTCCAGGGGTGGAGAACCTGTGCTCTAAAGGCTGCATGTGAATCTCTAGGTCCTCAAGTGGGGCCCTTTGACTGAAACCAAACTTCACAGAACAAGTCCCATTAATAAAAGGATTTGTTCTATAAAACTGTGATTCAGTCAAAAGTGAGTACCCAAGGACCTAGGCCACATGTGGTTTCAAGGCTGCAAGTTCCCCTCTCCTGGGTGATTCCATCCCCAGCCCACCCAAATACTCTGATCAACTAACCTACCCCTTTCTATCTCCTATGGTTGCCATAGAACATCACCACCTCTTTAATTTCCCTAACAAGAATGACTGACAAAATAACAGCCTGTGAGACAGCTCACTTGGCAGCTATGTCACTCCTCTTCCCTTTTCGACCAGTGACTAAGTATATGACCATGACTGGCTTCAGTTTCCTAATCTGCAAAATGTGGATAATTGCTTTTGTTGCTATTATCATCTTTTTTGGGGGGAGGGAGAGGGGAGGAAGTTCAGTTAGAAGCTGTCTTAGGATAAGATAGATTCCGTTATTATTTAATGTTTTCTGTATATCCATGCACACATGAATAAAATAATAGCTATTTGTAGTTGAATTAGGGTATTAGATAGATAAAAACAAGTCACAAATAATAAAAATTATTTCATTTGCAACTGTCTTTTGATGTTCTTTGTGTAAATGCTTCTATTTGTTGACAACTTATCCAGTTCAAAACTATACACAGAAACATACATGTGTGTACACATACACACACACACAGAAATATTAAATATTAGACCATAACCCACCATCATCAGAGAATCATCATGGCAGTCAATCCGAACCAAATTCAAGTTCATCCTGTGACACTGATACTGTCAGGATGGCCTGGATAAGTCACTTATCCCAAGGAATGAACGCTTTAAAATTAAGCTGCATAATACCCAGATCTGCATTGATGAAGGGTGTTTCCTCACTTGGGAGTTTAAAAAAAATGAAATCATAGAATGGGATAAAAATAAACAAACTGGGGCAGTTAGGTGGCCCAGTGGCCACTGGTCCTGGAGTCAGGAGGACCAAAGATCAAATTCAACCTCAGACACTTAACACTTATTAGCTGTGTGACCTTGGGCAAGTCACTTAACCCCCAATTGCCCTACCTCCCCAGCCTCCAAAAATTAAACAAACAAGGAAATAAATAAACTTATATACACACCTGTGTATTTACATATATACTATATTTATCAAATGCATAAACATATAATCATCTAGTATTTTACTATTAGGCAAACAGGCAAACTATGATGACTAAGTCATAAAAATTTTTAAATAAGAAAAGTTTTGCAACTATCAGCCTGAATGTGTTATTGAATGATTACTATGTATTGGCTTCACTTAACTTCAATTTATAATTTCAGGGACAAAAAGCATTCCTACACTCAGTGCAGACAATAGCCTGAAAAGGCTCATTTAATTGCTCCAGAAACATTTCATTCCCAGATTAGAGATGAAACAATTTGCAATGCTAATGTTTTGGTGTGGATGAGTAGCAGGCAAAGGATAAGTGATAATTTAAGATAAAAAAACACAAACTCCAGTTTAGCATTTTAAAGCCCATCACAACCAGGCTCCCAGACAGGGTCCCCCACTTCCACTTCTTCCCTTTGAACTCAGACTGAATCTTCTCCCGGGATCAGGCATTTGCCTGAGGTCATAAGCCTTTCCTTAAAGCTAGGCCCAAATCTCTTACTAGTCCCCACCCTATATCCAACCAAAATATCCAAGCCCAAATCTGTTAAACTTAAACCTTGTAGGTCATCGCCAGGTAGCCTCCAGCTATTTCTCACCCTTAATCTCTCCTGAGGAGTCTGACCTCCTTAGATTCTTCCTTGTGTGGGGTACTGAGACCCTAACCCAAATTGACTACTCTGAGACCTTTCAAAGTGAAGGTAGAAAGTTTTATTAGAATCTCACAAGAAATAGGAGGTCCAGTCACAGGAAAGTAAATCCAGGGAGAGGAGGCCGACTTACAAAAGCCATACCTACATAGCTAAAAACCACAACCCTCCCCTTCCTCATGTAATCTTTTAAATTGATTGGCTGTTCTGTTAATATTCCCTTATTTGGCAGTGTAGCAGCAAGCACCCCAAGCGTCCTCAGGGTTTGCTGCCAGCACAGGTTCTTGGATCTGCTTTGATAAAGGAAAGCAACTCAAAATGGGTTAACAAGCTTACTTTAATCAGTCAGACATATATCTGTTTACCTTGTTCAGGGGAAAAAGGTCAGCACCCTGAACTTCAAAGTATACAGGCAGAATTATCAAGACAGAAACAGATCAAGTAGACAGCTTTCCAAACTGTCCAGCCATTACATCCATACCAAATCAACATCTGGGTTTTCCAAGGGGGGGGGGGGGCTCTCTGGACAATGGCTTCCCAGAATCCAGATCAAATCACAGAACACTTCTCAAAGTGAGCCCCAAAACAAAGCTACACATCAGGGCTTATATAACCTTCTCCTGGCTCAGAGAATGTAACAACCTTCTGGACCCACTGGCCAATCAAGAAGTATCTACTGAAAAACAACCCAGGCTCCAGGTGCACTTTAGCGTAGGGGCAGGGAAGATCTTTAAAATTTACATTCCCATTACAAACAGGTGGTGTGACTAGGGAATATCCAGTTTTTCTCCCAAGGTCACATAACTGAGGGCTAAGGCTTCACATATTTTAGCAGATAATCTCTGAGAAACCACTTGCCCCCACACACACACAACACACATCCTGAAGACCCCCCCCCAAATTCTCCTCTAGATCACCCCTAGATTCCTCCCACAACCTTTCTTGCCTCCATGATGACCATGGAGAATGATCTGGCATAGACTTACTGTGTCAAGTTATTCTGGCCTGCTTCTACACTACAGTACAAGCCTCAAGCCTCAAAGTCTACCCAGTATGACGAATCTTTAATAAACTTTACTTTACCTTAGCTGAGAGAAGACTTGAGTCGAATTCATTCGGCAGAACCCAGGATGTAAGTATTTTGGGCTTTCCAGCACCCCAACCCTATACCTCAACATTTTATGGTGACCCTCATCAACAATATCTTCTTAATTTCTAATGACTTGAGGTAAGCCACATTTCTTTTTGGGGGTTTAGTCTTTTCATTGGTGAAATGAGGTTGGAAATGATTCTTTCAATTCTGCGATACATATCTATAGCTATTTGTGGTATGTATATATCTCACAGAATAGCAGAGAATGACATTTTTAACTGGTGCTTTTATTTTTTTTTTTATATTGTTGAGCCGAATGGAGCGAGACAAAAAATCCCCGAGTGTAAAATCTGGAAGTGGATTTTATTGCCTTGGGCCTGCTGGGGTCACATACCCAGATCAGACAGTGAGTTGGCAAGGATAATGTGCCAGTTTTTAAAGTGAGTCAGCTTATGTAAACCGAGACTACAATCAGTGATTTGACAGTGTATTTTTTAATTTCCCCAGTCTGAGGAGTTTACCCTAGGCTAAGGGACAGGGAACCTAGAATGGGTGGAGATGGGGAATATCCTTCAGAGGGCAGGGCTCAGGAGAGAAAGGAGAAATATCCAGCAGGGTAATTATACCCTAGGTTAAATTCCTGCTCACAGATCAGTGGGGGAAGGAAGGGTGGAGTTGTGCTCAACATTCCCTACTTTCTTTTTAGGTATGTCAAACCTCTTTCTTCCTTTCTTATTTGAGTTTCCTTGCAAAAAATGTGGGAAAGTGTTTCATGACTGCACAATTATAATCTATCTCAGATTGCTTACTGTCTCAGGAAGGAGAAAGAGGAGGGATAGAATTTTGAATGGTAAACTTTAAAAAAAAAATGTTAAAAATTGTTTTTACATGTAATTGGGGGGAAATACTTTCTATATTTTTATTTGACATATTTATTTTACACAATCTTAGCTATTTGTCACAGTAACCAGGTAAGCCATTAAATACACTAATTGCTGTATCCTATAGGAATGGAGTCAGGAAATAGAAATATATATAGCATTCCTAATTCTAGTTCCTGTCTCTCAAACTATCCCCATCACATTTTATAACACTTTATCAAGCAACCCTAAATTTGAGACATCCAAAATGAATCTGTGCAATTGATGTTACAGGTACAAGTCTCCTTCATGAACCTTATAGGCTAACCACATATGTAACTATTATGACAAAACAATGTGGAGATAAAAAAAACAAATTTTGTAAATTTGGAATTTTATTTTTTCCACTGCCACACACACACCCACACACACACACACACACACACACACACACACCCTTAGATCATTTCTCAGTTTCTGCCTTCTACTAAATGGTAAGATGGAGAAAGATCATTTGAAAAGAAACTTTGTGTACCACAGAATAACTCATGTCTCATGTGGCAAAGATTAAAAAGGAAAATGATAGACGTTGGAGGGTCTATGGGAAAATATAGGGGTGCTTACGAATAGGTTTAATCATTCTGGAAAACAATTTGGAATTATAGACTGAAGAGAGCAGAAGCAATTTATACTTTAACACCAATATTATAAAAACAATAGGACTTTTATAAACCAGTAAGCCAATGAAGAGTGAAATAGACAGGAGAACAATTATTCAAAGACAATTTTGAAAGCTGTAAGAGCTTTAGTAAATAAAATGCTAATCCATGAATCCAGAGAACCAATAATGATAAAACATATTACCCAACTCTACATAGAAAAATGATAGATTTAGTACACAGAATGACACATTTTTTAATACATTCAATAATAGAATTTGTTTTGTTTGACTGCATATTTGGTGCAAGGAACTTTTTCAATAGGATAAGGAGATATAATAAATTTCTGTTAATTTTTTATTAATTGTGAGGAGAGGTGATATAGATGTGGAAATGTTTCATGCACTTTTAGATGAGGTCACTGTATTGTTAGTTTTTCTTAATTATTTTACTTTGCAACAAGAAACCTCATAGAAGGTATGGGTAATCTGTAAATATTTGTAGAGTCCAAAGGAAACACATTGGTTTCTAAAAAATTTTAAAATAATTTTCATGGGATTTTTTTTAAATAGGAAAGAAAAAAGATGACAATTGACCAGATGGCTACTTTGCCACCTCCAATGACATGTAACAAGTACATTTTAGGTGAATGATATACTGTAGGAGGCAAATATTTGTTTCAGCCAATTAAAAAAAAACTTGTATCTGTCATGTGCCTCCTTTCAAATGCAGATGCTTTATAAACTGATGAAGAATGAAGAGAACAATTATTCAATAATGACATTATAAAGACAAATTGAAAATCTATAAGAACGGCAATAAATACAGAAGGATCACAAGAAATCTGTTTTAATTTCCTAGGCCTGAAAAAAGTTAGCTTTGGGGGCAACTAGGTCGTGCAGTGAAAAGAGTACTGGCCCTGTAGTCAGGAGAACCTGAGTTCAAATCCAGACTCAGACACCTGACACACTCACTAGCTATGTGACCTTGGGCAAGTCACTTAACCCCAAATGCCTTGCCCCAACCCCCTTCAAACAAACAAACAAAAAAGTTAGCTTTGAATCATAGAATCCAAATAGCCTAAGTTTCTCTAGGACTTAAAAACCAAAAGACCACGCCTCAGCGAAAATCCATTCAGGTTATAAACTGGCCACCTAATGCATCAAACCAAATTAGTTTGCAAGGGACAGTGTCCACAAACAGAACATTTTAAATGACTTTGGGAAATTTTGCTCTGTTAATACTTCAGTTAACTTTTCTTAAAATGCTAGCTAAATCTTTTCCAAAAAATTAATACATAAGCTTTTTTAGACAGTTTGCTTAGATTAGATGATTATGAAACAATCAAAATTTTCATTTCCAGCAGCTTGAAAACCATCTGTACCTACTGCCGAATACTACAAATCCCCTCATTTAATTAACTTTTTCTCGTTCCTTCCATGAAGCAAATAAAAGTTCCACTGTTATTTGGGGGACCCATGAAAAAGAATCCTCAAAATGCTTTGCCATTTTTGTTCCATGAGTAGTTCTTTAAGTGTAAGTTGCTGATGTGACTGGCACCGTACCCTACATCATTTCTTCCTCCCTCAAATCTTAGAAATTGAAGATAATTAAAAAATTATACAGAATTTCTGAACAGTATTCACTGTGTACTGATATAAGGGAGCTAGGTCAGGAAAGTTTTATAAAGGTTCATTGTAGTTTTTTAAAGACTTTTGAGAACATTCATCCGGTCTCCTTAGATAAGGTCCACAGAGGCCAGGGACTTTCCCAAAGTCCTCTAGATTTAACTAACAGCGTAGTAGGGTTGAAAGCCCAGAGTCTTTTGATTCTAGGGCTCCCCTCAAATACAGGTTATGTTGGTTATGTCAGAGTGAGTAGTATGTGGTCTTAGACATGTATCATTCACTAAACAAAGCAATGTTCAGTTCAATTCAACTTAATAAATATTAAATCCCTGCTAGGTGCAAGGGACAGTGCTGTGTGAACTCTGGGGATGCAAAGATAAAAATGAAAGAGTTCCTGTCCTCAAGAAACTTATATTTGATTAGGATGGTGGTAGAGAGAATATAGTGTGTATATAAATAAGTATAATTCAAAATAATTTGAAGAATGTGTAAAAGGTTCACAGTGAAGGCAGCACCTGAGTTGAACCTTGAAAGATAAGAAATCTGTGAGGTGGAGGAGGAAAATGAAGTATTTCAAGCCTAGGGATGGCTTGTGAAATATACCAAGGCAGGAAGTTAGATGTTGAGTTTGGGGAATGGCTGGTAACCCATAAAATACACAAAGAATAATAAGAAATAAGACAAGGAAGGAATGAGAGAGAAAGAATTAAAAAAGACCTAATGCCATATCCTGACAATTAGCTATGAGATTCTGAGCAAGTCACTTACCTTTCAGTGCTCTAAGCATCTCATGAATCCTGTAAATTCCAGAGGAAGTACCAGTAAACCTGCAGTGGTAAAGGGGGTTTCCTTATCTATGCCATGAAATCACAGATCCAGTTCCTCTCTTTATCACTAAAATGCCAAACCAAACCAAAGGCCTATTAGCATCTGGGAAGCACTAAATACTTTTGAATAGGATAAGGACATAGGTCTGAAACTGGGGAAACCAATTAGGAGCATACTACAATATCAAAGATTAAAAGATATTTGAGTGGTACACATACTTAAATGTCTATTAGTTTAATCATTTCTCTTTTGAAAAATATATGAAATTATTTAGCTATATTTTTTTTTTGCTTTTTGGAGAGCAATTGGGGTTAAGTGACTTGCCCAAAGTCACTGGGCCAGTAAGTGTGTCAATTGTCTGATGCTGGATTTGAACTCAGGTCCTCCTGACTCCAGGGCCAGTGCTCTATTCACTGTGCCACCTAGCAGTGGAAATAAAAAATGAAAATTAGAAAGAAATTATTTAAAAGTTGAAGGTTTCTAAGAAACATTAGAAAAGGATTTTGAGTGCCTACTATATGCAAAACACCATGCTGAGCTCCTAGTAAAGGAATTCTCAAAATATAAAGCAAGGCAATATGATGACTAATCAACTTTTAAAATCACTAAGTTGGAATCAACATCATACTCAATCTACATATAATTTCTAATGCCACTCTGGAATTGATTCATACCAATCATACCATTGTCAAGTCAATTCAAATTGTATTTATTAATGTGTACAAGGCACATTCTTACATATTCCCCTTAAGAATACAAATAGAAGAACTCTTAGGGATTTATCTCACCCTCTACTACACTACCCTTTTAGACATCAAGTAACACAATGTAAGAGGGGTAAGGGAATGACATAATTACAAAAGCCAATATGGCTCTAGCACTGGGAAGAGTTTCAGTTTCCTCATTTGTGAAATGAGGAGTTTTGACTAGAAGGCCTCCACAGTCCCTACCCAGGATCCTATGAATACTTTTCTAATTAAAGCTCCTGAATTTCAACAAAACATTAAACCCCAACAGAACAAACTATAAATATGTCACCTAGCAGGGTAGTACTTTGAAGTGATAAGGCAATGGTGGGGGGAGGGGAAGAAAGATGAGGAATATATATGAAGATGATCTCCCAATACCTAGTTATAATTACTTGATAGGGATGGGAAATTATATTGGCAATGGTTAATAGCTATCTTTTTTTTTTTTTAAATAAGCCAACTCTGCTTTGAAATTCAGTCAAGTTTCCCTTTACATTAAACAGAAATTTCTTTTGTAGGAATAAATTTTAGATTTTTTGGTGTAATCTGAGGGAGCATAGTCCATTCATAGGTGTGAAAATATTAAATAAATTTGGAGCCAAAAGACTTCTTCTATAAAATTAATTTCCTAACCACTATAAAGCTTTACATTTATTCCTACTAAGGTTAATCTTGTTAATTTCCAGTTAGTTGGCTCTGTCATGATAATTTTAAAATACTGATTTTGTTAGAAAACTTTTTTAGCTTCCCAGGTCTGTGTCATCCGTAAAATTGTTCACACTTTCTTATTATCCAAAGTAGCATTTATGGAATTAAAACAAAGGATGGGATGTCAGGTAAAAAAAAGATGACAAAATAGTTATCGAATATCAAAATACTCTATTTATAACTAGCAACACATTACTCCACAGTCTAAAATATCTCCTGGGATCACAATCATGGACACAGGAAACAAAACAAAAACCCCCCCCTAAAAGAAAAGGCATTTTCAAGCCAGCAACAAGCAGTTATTAAAAAGTATGTTACATAATACAAAGAACCCTAAAGACAATGTTTTATGAATTTTAAATGGTTATAAAAGACAGTTTGAGGGCAAGTGTATCTTGAAGCAGTTTTTATCTTTTCTCTGGCAGGTAAATTCAAATGCTTTTTGGCCAGGAGAATAGTCCAGTTTTATCTGATTTTCAAATCTTATCAAGACTAAACATCTAATTGGCCAATGAATATCAGTTGCCTCCCATAATTCAGAATATACATTCTCAATATATAATAAGCTTATATATTGAGTATATTCTCAATTATTAACATCCTTTGTTAATAACAAATGTTTACTGGGTTCCCAACATTGTACTAGGTGTTTTATACCAATCTAAGAAGTGCCCATAATATAGTTTAAATTAGGCAGACAAGTGGCGGAGTCAAGAGGGTGGAGTAGAAGCAGGACCTCCCAACAGCACTGGCTTCCACCTTCCCCAATCCATATAAAAAGGGGACTCTAAACAAACTTTAGAGTTGCAGAACCCACAAAATGACACAGAGAAACTAACCTCCCGCTGAGGACAGCCCGGCACCAGCACAGTGCTCTGGGAGCCCAGCCCAGCCCCATGCCTGACTAGCCGCCAACCTGAGGGACTCCAGATGGCCCTTACCAGATTTATCAACTCATAGATGTGAAGGACAAAGTGAGAGGTGAGTGCAGTCTGGACTCTGGGACGCAGTAAGTGGGAGAGTGTGGCTTTTGCCCCCGGGGCCAGAAGCTTCTTAGACACTGGCACAGCCAGCCAGCAGTGGCAGCTTCAGCCCCTGGCCTTCACAGTGTAGGGGGATCAAGCACCAGTCTGAGGGGTAATTGCTCTTGCTTTAACCTGCTTGGATCTGGATTGCAGTCTAGGGTGGAGGTCCTGGGGCATGTGTACAGCTTGCCAGAGTCCACGGAGGCCTCAGAGAGGGCACCCGTCTAATACCTCCAGCAGCTGAGAAAACCCCAGTGTTTGGGATGAAAGCTCCCCTGTCTAGTAGCAGAGTCCTACTGTGGCAAAAAGCCCAGGGGTCAAGTGACTGAGGGGCTGTGATAGTAATGGCATTTAAAGATTCCCCCTTTATTGGCTTGGTTTTCAAACTAATTGTGTTAAAACCCAAAGCTTGTTAATCCCACCTGTGGGATGCACTTGTTGATGTGAAAAGAGAGTCCTGAACTGGGAGGAGCTGGTGACTTAGATTTGGAGAGACAAGAGAGAGGCTGAAGAACTTTTTTGGAAGCAGCACCTCGTGGAGAGAGAGAAACTAAGAGAATTGCTGGTGGCCACTTTGAATTGCCCTGGACTTTTGAGACCTGCCCCCAGAGCTGCCAAGGACTAAGGAGACATGGCTGTTTTGCTGGTACTTTCTCTGTCTATTTTGATGTTCTTTTGCCAGGTTTGTCCACTGGTAAAAGACAGTCCTGTTGTTGAAGAAATCCTGGAACCTGGCTTTTGGTTAAGAAGCCCTGACACTGTCCTGCAGACAGAGAGTGAATACTGTCCACTGGTGAAGGACAGTGCTGTTGTTGCAGGGGTCAGAAGACTGTCCTGCAAACAGAGTGAATACTGTCCACTGGTGAAGGGCAGTGCTGTTGTTGCAGGGGTCTGGGAACCTTTCTGTTGGTTCAGAAGCCCTGAAGAAGGATTTTCTTGTTCTATGTTTACAGAAATCCTGGGAGAGGGCTTTGCTAATGTTTCCAGGGGTTCTAGGACTGTTCTACAGACAGAGGATGAATTAATGAAGGGACTGGCAATGTATCTTGTGGCCTTGCTAAGCCTTGTCTCCCCAGGAACTAAGATTGCTGAGAACTTGCCTCTTGTCAAGATGAAGAAAAGACCTCCATTTGGGTATTAAGTGCTGTGCTTAAACTTGATGTAACTCTGGGGTAGATTCAATTGTGATCCAGGGGTGGGGAACTTTTGACCTTTTTGTGTTCTGTGGTTGAACAAGTGAATGTACCTTACTTATGTTTGGAAACTAATCTCCATTTGAGAAGAGGGGCTTTGTGGTGGACTAAATGGAGGTATAGCCTAGGGGTGGAGAAGTATTAAAAACAGAGACTTTGTAATTGATTGAATGATTGGATGGTACTGAGGTGGGGTAGTGCTTGGAGATTATTTAATCACACTTAGTAAATGCTGTATTTTGAATGATGTTATGTTTTGATCTTCTCTGTTCTTGGTTTGTCCCTGAATAAAATGGAGAGCACCTATGCTGGTATTTTGAACCTTGGGAAGTTGCCTTTCCTTGGCATTACATTACAGGGGCAACATGAGCAGACAAAGGAAACAAAGCAGACAGAAGATTCCAACATTAGACTCCTATTTTGGGGACAAAAAGGAGCAAAGCATGGAACAGGAGGAAGACAGTGAAGTCAAAATTCCTGCACCAAAAGCTTCAAAGGTTACAGGCCATAGAGGACCTTAAGAAGCATATAAGAGAAGTGGAGGAAAAATTGGGAAGAGAAATGAGAACCATGCAAGAAAATTACAAAATGAGAGTCAACAGCCTGACTGAGGAAAATACCACCTTAAAAAACAGACTAACTGAATTGGGAAAAGACGCTCAAAAAGGCAATGAGGAGAAGAACGCCTTAAAAAACTGATTTTGCCAGATGGAAAAAGAATCTCAAAAGCTCACTGAGGAGAATCATTCCTTCAGAATTAGATAGGAGCAAATGGAAGCTAATGACTTTATGAGAAATCAAGATGCTTTTAAACAGTTCCAAACAAATGAAAGAATAGAAGGCAATGTGAAATATCTCATGGGAAAAACCACTGACCTGGAAAATAGATCTAGGAAAGATCATTTTAAAATTATTGCACTACCTGAAAGCCATGACCAAAGTAAGAACCTAGAAGTAATCCTCCAGGAAGTTCTCAAAGAAAACTGCCCTGATGTTGTAAACCAGAGGGCAAAATAGAGGTTGAAAGAATGCACTGATCACCTCCTGAAAAAGATCCCCAAAAGACAACTCCTAGGAACATTATAGCCAGGTTCCAGAATTCCCAGATCAAGAAGAGAATATTACAAGCCGTCAAGAAGAAACAATTTGAATATTGGTGAAACACAATCAGGATAACCCAGGATCTGGCAGATTCTACACGTGAGGGATCAAAGTATCGAATATGATATTCCAGAGGTCAAAGGAGATGGGATTAAAAACAAGAATCACCTACCCAGCAAAACTCAGTAATAAATATGGTCATTCAGTGAAATAGAGGACTTACAAGCATTCTTGCTGAAAAACCCAGAGTCGGATAGAAAATTTGACATTCAGATACAAGAAGGAAGAGAAGCATCAGAAGGTAAACAGGGAAAAGAAATCATAAGGAACTTATCAAAGTTGAACTATTAACATTCCTAAATGGAAAAACAATAATTGTAACTGATGAAACTTTTCTCAGTATGAAAATAGTTTAAGGGAACAGAAATATATGTCTATATGAGGGTATATGGACATATGAATACATGTAAACGTGTATATATATGTTTACAGGTATAATTTAACAAGAAGGGATGATACTTAAAAGGTGAAATTAAGAGGTGAGAGAGGAATATAATGAGAGGAGATGGGGAGAGACAGAATGGGGTAAAATATCTCATAAAGGAGAAGCAAGGGAAAATGGTTACAATGGAGGGGAAGAATAGGAAGGCAAAAGGGAATGGGTCAACCTTATTCTCATTGAATTTGGCTTGGGGAGGGAACGAAATACAGACTAAATAGGGTATCTCACCCTACGGGAGAGTAGGGGGAAAGGTGATGAGAGGGGGGATGATGGAAGGGAAGGTAGGCTGGGGGGGGGAGGAAAGTTGGAAGCATCCACTTTTGAAAAGGGATTGGATAAGAGTAGAGAACAGAACAAGTGGGAGGTGGGATAGGAGGGAGGGAAATATAGTCAGTCTTTTACAATACATCTACTATGTTATTGTTTTGCATTAGCTACACATGTACAACCTATACTGAACTGCTTATCTTCCCAGTAATGGTGGGTGACAAGGGAGGAAGGGAATGAATCTTTAATTCAAAGTTTTAAAATCAAATTTTTAAATATATATACACTATTATTAATACTATTTTACATGTAATTGGGAAATGAGATATACAGGCACTGGAGCACAGAGATCCACCATGCCCTACTAGAAAAGTCGAAAGAGATATTGGAGAAAATATGGAAGAGAACAGATTGGAGGAGGGGATATCCTGTGGGACTGCTATTTTGTGGCAGTACGTAGGGGAAAAATGGGGAGAAAACTTGTAACACAAAATCTGGCAGAAATGGATGATGTAAATCAAAAGTTAATAAAGCATTTGAAAAATGGAAAAAAATTTTTTTTAAAAGATTAAATTTCTGTGGATAGGTGAGGATGAGTTTTTTATACTGTCAGCCAGAATCATTAGGATGAGAATCAAAGGGAATTGGAATCGAAAATGACTAAAGGGATTAAGAAAAGCAAAGAGAGTGCCAGCCTTCAAGGAGTTTCACACTTAGGTTTTCATTTAGGTAAGGAGGTGTAGGAATCAAATACAGTGAAAATGCCAAGAGAGAGAGAGAGGGTGAGTGCCTTACTCGAGGAAACAGCAAGGTTTCCTATGAAAGGTGAAGATTGTATGGGAGAGAAGCAGTTGGGAAAGGACACTTTGGTGCAGAAGGCACCAAACAATTCCTTAGGACATTCTTTTGGACTGAATGTTCTAAGTAACTCCTAAGTTTTCACATCTGAACCCTCAAACCCTCTTCCAGATTTCCATATTTTACTTTTGAAGGTACTTCCGTCCTCCCTGCCTGGCCAACTTTAGCATGCTGTTACTTTTGAAATATCTTATGTTGCATTTTTCTTCATACCACTGCCACCTCAATTCAGTATATAAAATTTCACAAGCTCATGCCTAATAACGAAACAGTCCCCTATTTTTCATTTAAAGTTCTTCAGTGAACTGTTGGTGGAGGTAGTACAGTACAACCATTTTAGAAAACAAAATTACTAAGACACCCATACATTTTGAACCATTATTTCATTATTGGGTCTCCAAAGCAGCACTTTTTGTGATAACACTGATATGGAAAGTCCAACATGAATGCAAAGGAATGCAAGAAGTGATACAGATAAGCAGAATGAATTGATGAGTGAACTAAACACAACCAAGAAAACATTATGACCAGAGCTAGAATTAAATTAGAACCAAATTTTTATGGCTCAAAAGAAGAGAAGAAACCACTCTAAAGTTATGGAAGAAGGAAGTCCCCAGATGTTTCACCAGTTTTTAGACTTAAATTTTACTATTTGTGGTTCTCTTCGAAGGGAAGGAGGAGTGAAAATAGACATCAATAGGAGTACATCTTTATTCATAACCTTTCTACTTGTACTCTACAATCCACCCACTGCCTCACACATAATAACCTCACTCCTCACTTTCACCCTGGCTCACTCCCATGCTAGGACTGTTACTCTTAGCTTCCCTGTATTCTTTCATGTCTCTGTTCACCTTGTGCAGGAGACCCTTCTCAGTATTTCCACCTTCTCAGTATTTGTTCCTGTGAGATTATTGCTCATTATTTCTTTGTGTGTAATGACTTCACCAGGAAGTCTGGAACTTCTGACCTCTGCCTATGTGATCCTGAGCAGGTCACTAAACCTGTTTGCCTCCCTGTGTTGTGAGGATCAAGTGATCCTCAAGTATTCCATTACAATGTGAGCTCCTTAAAAGACCTGTTTTTATTCTTTTATTAAAGACTGTTTTTATTTTTTCTATGTTCCAAAAACTTGCTCAGCACATAGTAAGTGATTAATGGATTGATTAGAAAAAGAAATGAGATTTCAAGGAAGTTGGTGGGGGAAGAAAGTTGACTGTACAAGTTCCCTTGACTATAATTGGAAAGAAGAGAGTCTGGGGGAAAAAATTTTTTTTCTAGTCCTTTTATTTGGGAAGAAAACATGTTTGCATATAGAACAAAATATATCTAACGCCATGCCAAGTACTTAATATATGCATTGAGCAGATTTTCAATTTTCTTCTTTTAACCCCATAGCCATATACATCTAATTCAGGTCCATAGATTGGGTTCCAGCCTAGGACTCTTTTGAACCATCTCCTCTTTATTTTGACACCAAACTTCCCAACCAAAACCTGTTCCTGATAGTAAAAAGTCAATAACAATTGGAAAGACACACAAAGTTTTGCGACACAATCTCTAGTCCAAGGTATGGATATAATAATGGATCTCACTAGTAACACTCCTGACAGGAAACTACCATTACCTGTGAAGACTTCAAGTTTAATCTCACCTAATCTCCAGTTTTCTACTGCCAAAGCTCTCCACCTGACTTCAGATTCTCAATAATTCTCAGTCACTTCCTTAAGTCTTCTTCACTACCTTGAGTGTCTTCTCTCCACTCCAATTAATCCTCTATGCAGCTACCAAAGTGATATCGCTAAAACATGTCATTTTCCCAGTCCTATTTCAAAGTGAAACATGCTTTATTAAAATCCCCTCATTGTTAGGGATGAGGAAAATGATTTAAGTGATTTATCCAAGGTAATGGCAGTAAAACGGCAGGTGATATTTTAATATATATTCTGACTCTGAATGTTATATAGGATCATACATCTGCCATACATACTGGCCTTCTTACTCTTTCCCAACAAAAAATATATCATCTGGCATCCTTTGTAGCCTGCTCAACCTGCTTGGAACATACTTCTGATTCATGTCTTTTCTCAGGTTCATGTTGAGCAACCTTGACTATTTTCCCCAGCTGTAAGTGTCTACTCCAGAAAATGCCCATTTTGAATGATAAATGGTTCTTAGTTCCACTGATGCTGTGAGACCCTGAGCAAAAATTATTTAACTGGGCCAACTAGGTGGCTCAGTGAATAGAGCACTGGCCCTGGAGTCAGGAGGACCACAGTTCAAATGTGGCCTCAGATGCCTGACACACTTACTAGTGATGTGACTTTGGTCAGGTCACTTCACTTCTCAGTGGTTTGGCAACTTTCTGGGACTATGTAAACTTGCAGAAAGTCTGCCATGTATTGATGGAGTGAGTTTCCTCACCCTGAAGTTCCATATACAAGGTCAAACCCTGATTTTCTTAGGTTGCTTTCTGTCCAAAAGAACATTACTTACTTGAGGGCAGGGAGTACTTCACTTCTGTCTTTGTATCCCTAGAACCTAACAAAGTTCCTGGTCTAATAAATGCTTGTTATATGACAGAACAACTTTCTGGCCCTCTGTTTCCTCTTCTCTGAAACAGAATAGCTTTTACTAACCTAAAATTTTCTGATTCAACAGTAACTTACCCATACCATATCCGCTGGTCCTTTATTTTGATCCTCTTTGAGGCCTCTTTCCCTAGTTAATTCTTGGTAGTTAATTCTTTCAGGCACTTTGCAATGTCTACTGAGATAGATAACTATGTCATTAGAAATCAAAATAAACTTTAGAGATGTATGAGTCTTTTAAATGTGGAAACTTCCTCCAACATCACAGGATAAAAACCTAAGACGGAAGAAGACTCAGTTAACAGTTTGGATTTCAAAGCATATCTTCCAGAAGTTTACTCATCAAACTAGGCTTCTACTACTTTTGGGAATATGCTTTTATAATATAAAAAAGTATGTTTTATAATTTAGGTTCAGAGTTATTCTTTCTATTTAATAAAACTAGACTATGAAAGTTAATTAAATTTTCAACCAGAAAATACACACACCCAATGCCCACAGTTTTGACATGCCCATTGAGAGGTCACTATAAAATAGCATTTTTATCTGGGGCTAGGTGATTTATACATATCTCTTCTGATTCTATCAATCATAAGAAGTTGTTTGACACTGAGCTGATTCGGTACAGCCCTAACCATAGTCATCCCTTTATAAATTTCAGGATGAAGAGATAATACAAAAGCTACTTATGTGTGAAGTACACTCAGCCAAGCAGCCCCACACATACTTAAGCTGTCAAGTTGGATCTCAGACAGGGGTGAGAAACCTGGGACCTCAAGGCCACATGTGGCCTTCTAGATCCTGGGGTACAGCCTTTTGACTGGGTCCAAGTTTTACAAAACACAAACCCTTTTTATGAATGAGATTTGTTTTGTGAAGTTTGGATTCAATCAAAGGGCCCCACTTCAGCACCTATAGGGTCACATGTGGCCAGGAGACTGCAGGTTCCCCATCCCTGGACTCTGAGACTTATAATGAATTTGAAGATCTTCACTGTCCCTTAACAGACAGACCTAGGGGGGAGTTTGAAGACCTCCCCTGCTTTGAAAGTAAACTCTGCCCCCCAATAGACTGAATTTAATCACATAGAGCCTGTGATGGATGGAATTTGCTGAAGGGTGCAGCAGAGGACACAGGAAGATGGGAACGGAGAAAGAACACTCAGGCAACCAGATAGAGAGGTTTGTGAGTAAATACTGATTTTTTTATTGGCTTGTGGGAAGGCTGAAGGATGCTGTGGCTCTCAGCATTATTATGGCTTCTTAATGTCTTTGGTACTATGACAGAATCAGCTTACTGGTTTTGGGATTTGGTTTTCTGGTGCATAAATAAATGCTTCAGTTCTATCCTCTTTCTGGAGAGTTTGATATATTTTGTGATTGAACATCAAAGCAATACTTATAGTCATGGTTTGTTTGGTTTTTGTTTAAAGCAATTGGGGTTAAGTAACTTGCTCAAGGTTACACAGCCAGTTATTTCTGGGTGTGGTGCTGAGTATCTGAGCCCGGGGTTCGATCCCCAGGTCATCCCGACACTGGAGCTGGTGCTCTTACTCGCTGTCCTACCTGGCCGCCCCGAGTCATGGTCTTTTATCATGATCGCGGGCGCTGTAAATATTGCATTGGCGCTAAGTAATGTAACGCCAAGGAAAGGCAACTTCCCAAGGTTCAAAATACCAGCATAGGTGCTCTCCATTTTATTCAGTGGCAAACCAAGAACAGAGAAGGTCAAAACATCATCATTCAAAATACAGCATTTACTAATGTGATTAAATAATCTCCAAGTACTACCCCACCCCAGGACCTTCCATTCATTCAATCAATTACAAAGTCCCTCTTCTAAATACTACTCCACCCCTAGGCTGTACCTTCATTTAGTCCACCACAAAGCCCCTCTTCTCAAATGGAGATTAGTTTCCAAACATAAGTAAAGTACATTCATTTGTTCAACCATAGAACACAAAAAGGTCAAAAGTTCCCCACCCCTGGATCACAATTGAATCTACCCCAGAGTTACATCAAGTTTAAGCACAGCACTTAATACCCAAATGGAGGTCTTTTCTTCATCTTGACAAGAGGCAAGTTCTCAGCAATCTTAGTTCCTGGGGAGACAAGGCTTAGCAAGGCCACAAGATACATTGCCAGTCTCTTCATTAGTTCATACTCTGTCTGCAGAACAGTCCTAGAACCCCTGAAAACATTAGCAAAACCCTCTCCCAGGATTTCTGTAAACATACAACAAGAAAATCTTTCTTCAGGGCTTCTGAACCAACAGAAAGCTTCCCAGACCCCTGCAACAACAGCACTGTCCTTCACGGGTGGACAGTATTCACTCTCTGTCTCCAGGACAGTCTGAGGAGCTCTTAGCCAACAGCCAGGTTCCAAGACTTCTTCAACAAAAGGACTGTCTATCACCAGTGGACAAATCTGGCAAAAACAACATCAAAACAGACAGACAAAGTACCAGCCAAACAGCCATGTCTCTTCAGTCCTTGGCAGTTCCGGGGGCAGGTCTCAAAAGTCCAGGGCGATTCAAAATGGCCCTCTGCAATCCTCTCAGTCTCTCTCTGCCTCCACGAGGATGCTGCTTCCAAAAAGTTCTTCTGCCTCTCTCTTGTCTCTCCAAATCTACATCACCAGCTCCTCCCAGTTCAGGATTTTCTTTTCACATCAACAAGTCCATCCCACAGGTGGGATTAACAAGCTCTGGGTTTTAACACAATCAATTTGAAAGCCAAGCCAATACAGGGGAATCTTTATATTCCATTACTATCACACAGCTACAAGAACATGAATCAGAGATAATCAAATCAAAGATGAGGAATAAAATCTACTCCTAGAAATGGCAATTAAATCTGCTGCAGTATGAGTTGGGGATTTTTTTTTTTTTGAGGTGGGAGGACAGGGTACTTGGGGTTAAGTGACTTGCCCAAGGTCACACAGCTGCTAAGTGTTAAGTGTCTGAGGTCACATTTGAACTCATGTCAGGAGGTCCTCCTGACTCCAGGGCCTGTACTCTACTCACTACACCACCTAGCCACCCTGGCACTATGAGTTTTTAAAAGCACCACTCCTGCTGTAAATTTTCACAAGGCTTTTCAACTTTTTCTACTGATTTCACAAAAAAAACCAAAATGTTTTGAAATTAACTCATCCTTAAGAAATGATAACAAAATAGATGCTCAGTAATGGGGGCGTGTGGCTAAACACATTAAGGAACATGAAAATAATGGAATATTACTGCAGCACAAGAAAGGATGAATAAGGGGCGGCCAGGTAGTGCAGTGAGTAAGAGTGCTGGCCCCAAAGTCGGAAGACCTGGGATCGAATCTGGGCTCAGATACTTAGCGCCACACCCAGAAATAACTGGCTGTGTAACCTTGAGCAAGTTACTTAATCCCAAATGCTTAATTAAAAAAAATGATATAAAGTTTGTGAGTCACAAGGGAAAATTCAAACAGATGGTATAAAGTGACATGAGCAGAAAGAGGAAAACACTATAACACAATGACTACAATGATATAAACATAAACAATAACCATCAAAACAAAAAACAATGTGTAATTATACTGAACAAATTCAACCCAAAGACAAGAAAAATAAATCTCTTTCCTTTGAAGGATGAAAAAATAGAGGTATAGAATACTTTTATATTGTACACTTTATATTGTCAGACTTGGTGATATTTGTTAGTTTTATTAGACTTTTAATAGTTTTATTAAAGTTTTATTAAAATGAATTTTCTCCCCTTTCTTATGTTTTTTTCCTGAGTACCGATCCCATATCACCAATTGCCTTTTAGTTCTTTCAAAGCACATGTCCTACAGGTATCTTGATCTCAACATGTATAATACTGAACAAATTTTTCCTCTCAAACTCTTCCAAGATTTCCTATTACTGTTGAGAGAATTACTTTTAGTCATTCAGTTTCACAACATTGACATTTTCCTGGACTCCTCATTCTTGGTCACCCAGCGTATAGGATCTATTCTCAAATCTCTTTTCTACCATCATAATATCATAACATTCCCTTCTCCAAGCTCAGATAACCACAATTCCAGTACACACTCTCACTTTTACCTAGACTGTTGCAATACCCTCTCACTGGCATCCCTACTTCAAATCTTTGCCCATGCCAGTCATCCTCCATTCAATAGCCAAAGTGATTTTCATAACACACAGTTCAGTCACTTCTCCCACCTCAAACTCTTCTGGCTCCGTATCACCAAGCTCTTTATAACCTGGTACCTTCCTACTTTTCTAGCATTCTTCTATTATATTTTCTCTCCACATCCTCTAAGATGCAACTTCTATGACCTATCTGCTATTTCTTAAACACACCAGTCCATCTCCTGACTATATGCATTTATTCCATCTATTCCTAATCACTTGAATAATCTTCCCTAATAGAAGTCAAATTTCTTCATGATAGAGGTTATATTTTTAACTTTCTTTGTTTCCCCAAAACTTAATACACTACCAAGAACAAAGTAAGTAATAAATATTTGTGGAATGACTGACAAGGGATCACTTGCTGGGGAGTGTAAGGTCCCAGGGAATGGTATTTAGAAATGAGGATGAAATTAAAAAATAAGCAAACAAGGGGCAGCCAGGTGGCCCAGTGAGTAAGAGCGCTGGCCCCAGAGTTAGGAGACCTGGGATCGGTTCCGGCCTCAGATACTCGGCACCCACACAAAAATAACTGGCCGTGTAACCTTGAGTAAGTTACTTAACCCCATTTGCTTTAAAAAAAAATAAGAAAGCAATAGTTTTAAATTTATACTAAATTTAATTAATGACATATTATACTATATATGTGTATACATATATCTAAATAAAATTTGACTTAATTCTTTCTAAAAGCCCTAAGAAAACTACAAATTTTCTGAATTTCATTTTCCTTATTACTAATGACATAATGGGTATACTTAGAACCATTAGAAATTAGACAAGAAAATGAAAAGGATATATCAAACTCATGTTGTACATGGAATTTAGGCCTTTAAAAATACTATCTTGGGGCGGCTAGGTGGAACAGTGGATAGAGCACCGGCCCTGGAGTCAGGAGGACCTGAGTTCAAATCCGGCCTCAGACACTTAACACACAAAAGCTAGCCATGTGACCTTGGGCAAGTCACTTAACCCCAATTGCCCTCCAAAAAAAAGGGGGCAAAAATAATACTATCTGTGATAATTACGATTACCAGTTTCTCCTACTTTTTTGTATCACTATAAATTATATAATTCCCCTTCTATTATTTCCATGATTTCCATCAGTTCTACTCTTGGAAAACTTTTCCTTTTGAATAAACTTCTTGATTCTAGGCCTGCCACTGTATACAGGGTCACCGAGAGGCCTCCCAAATTTTCCTTTTGATGAGATAATTTTTGTACTCATTCTCTAGTGCCTCAGCTAACTTGGCATATAAATAAATATTTGTTAACTGATTGGTGATTGAGAATTCTAAGGAATTCTGGGGAATATATAGAATTTGCTCTGTTTTAAAGCTGTATCTATGAATCCCATCAATTTGGAAATATAGCCCAATTTCACTTTAATTAGTTGGCAATTTCCCTTTCTAGTTCATTTTATAGATGAGGAAACTAAGATAAACTGGGTTAAACGATTTCAACAGGGTCACACAGATAATAAGTGTCTGAGGCCAGATCTGGGGAAATGAATCTTCCTAAATCCAGTCCTGGCACTCTATCCAAGGCACCAACTAGTGGCCATAGGCATGCCCTATATACCATGCATTAATGCAATACATAAAAATGACTCAGGATAAATCCATCAGGGTTTAAAGAATTGAAATTTTTCTCATTACCTAAATAAGAAGACTTGCCCCTTGAGACTGGTAACTTTTAAAAGTGGGAGAGGGTCCTCTTCATCCCCTACACCCACCACAGACATACACAAAAGCTAAACAGCTTTTGGACCCCTCAGAGAGACTGAGATGCACTTAAGCAGCAGAGACGCATATTCACTTAAACACATGGAGAACTATACTTTGTCCAACTCTGGGCAGCAATAAGCACTGAAACTGAAATCTCATTCCAGCTCTGCAATTCACTCCCTATTTACATATTTGTACAAACATCATGGGGATAATTAGTGTATGGTTTGATTATTTAACATGCCATTTATCTATCCCCTTACAAATTTAAAAGCTTTTTTTTTTAATGGATCCTAGGACAAGTTAAGTAACCAGTAGCCTTCAAGCAATGTTATCCAAAGTATCCAAGTACTGTATTTTGTAACAATTATAGGTTAGCTAACCGCAGCCTGAATCATCACAGACCAAGACAACCTTTTTTTTATTTTGGGTGCCTGATGTTTTCAAACAGGATTTTTCATTTAGAAGTACTTGGTCCCAAGATAAGAGAGAGTGAGGATTTGCTTCTTTTTCCAATACACTAAGCTGCTTCACCACTATCAACTTCATTGCATACAATCTCATAATTTCAGTAAGAAATTCCTTCTTACCATATATGAAGTAGCATTGTTATTTTCCCTATATTCAACTCACCTGAATTTGAGTAAGAATCTTCTGATCCTACTATTTCAAGATTTTGTGAATAAATCTAAGTTAAACTTAGAGGCACATCACTCCTGCATGTTCATTATTAATTATTCCCAGATGAAGAATCCTAATGTATTTAAAGCTGTCCTTATACCAAAATTAGCCACTTCCCTCCCTGCTACCAAATGAAAACAATATGGTCTTTAGGATAACAGGAAGGAACACTAACCACCAAATTCACTCTTCTGCTTCACTTTGAGTATTGAAGGATTTCAATTAAATGATGACTGCAGTATAAGCATAAATGCAAAGACTTAGCAGAAAATGGGTTCAAATTCCACTTCTGACATGTATTTACTGAATGAACTTGAGTTCATTTCATTGAGGGCCTCAGTTTCCTCACCTACAAAACATGAGTGATAAAAATGTCCAAATTTTTTACCTTCACAAAGTTGTTCCTAGCACCAATGAAATAATACATGTTAAAATCTTCATAACTTTGTAATGAGGACTCATTAAAACAGTGACCAATCATTACTTCAGAAGACCAATGATGAAGAATATCCTGCCTCTTGTACTAGAAGTACAGAAAAAGTTGTACACTCTGAGTAATGGTCAATGTGTTGATTTGTTTTACTTCATTATACTAATGCCTGGAAGGGCTACTATTTGGTAGAAGGGATGATTTAATGGGGCAGTTAGGTTAATAGTGGACTGACTGCCAGGGCTAGAGTGATGAAGACTCATCTTCCTAAGTGCAAATAGGGCCTCACATTTATTAGCTGTGTGACCCTGGGCAAGTCACTTAATCTTGTTTGCCAGAGTTTCCTCATCTGTAAAAGGGGCTGGAGAAGGAAATGGCAAATCATTCTCGTATCTCTGCCAACAACATCCCAAATCAAGTCAAAAAGAGTAAGAAATCACCAAACTTAACAACAAATGTGTTAGAAGACAGTGATAGACACACACACACACAGAGTATCAATAAAATAGGTTTTGAATATACAGAAAACAAAAAATCTTATGTAATAGAAGTACCTGGATTCATACTTCTCCTTTTTTGTTCTTAGTTCTTTACTGAAATGTTTCTTAATTATTATATTAACACAACAAAAATGAAATGCTTTAAAAACTTAAATTGCTACATACAGATTTGTTTCATTGAGATTAAAATTTCTTCAAAAAATAATTTGGTATTTAGTGATAATACACTTGAAGAAACCATTGAATGAAGTAAAATAATTCTGACAAGAAATGATATATGTAAGCAGCATTTCTTATTTTCCCTAAACTTACCTCACTGAGGTTACAAAGAAGGTCTTTGTATCCTACTATTCTGGATTCAATGAATAAGAAAATGTCCAATTTATACCTATACCATTCATAACTGTACAGTCATTTCCACTATCAACCTTCACTTTATCAAATTGAAGGGTCTTCGAATTTTTTTAGTATGTCTTCATACAGCAGGGATCCCCAATGTGATACAAAACTGCCATTTCCTCCCCATCATTAAATGAAATGGCTCTCTCTTCAAAGTAAGAAGAAGAGACTTGAATCATTCCCAGACTAGTGAGATCTTCCGTAGTCTAGATATAGGGACAGTACCGGTACCACTAGAAACAAAGAATCAATGCTATGCACCAGTTCCTCATAGCTTAACAGTCCAGTGATTTGTTCTCTGCCTCTCAGGCCCTTCTTCTGAGTTACTGCTTAATTCCTTGGGTCGCCAGGGTAACCAACGGTCCCAGAACTTATAAGGCCCTGTAACAAACAGTTGGACTTTGAGCAAGTGACTCTCAGGATGCAAAATGATTTTTAGCCCCTCACAATAATTCAGAAGTCTATAACTGCTCTCTTTGATGTGGTCTCCCACTAGAGAGTTTCACATATCAAAGACATATAAACTATTTGTTCTTGTACCTAAGTTTTGAAACTATATCAAGAGGAATAGAGTTAAGATGTCAGGAGGAACATGCTAGGGAGAAGGGCTGTTACACACCACAATGGGTTTCTTAAGGAGGACAATAGCCTCCTTTGCCTGGAAGAGGGAGAGTATAAACTCCTATAAGTATGGGAAGACAGTTATGGGAAGCATGGGAATGGCTGATTACTCAAAGAGTAGGAAGAAAGTATTAGCCAACTTTCTGCTGTTTCCTCAGCTGAGGAAGGTCTGAAAGACCAGACCCAGGCCATGAGGTCTGACCCTTTGGACACTATGGCAACCCCAGCCTCCCAGAGTGATAGCACTGACACAGAGATGAGCAGCTCCGAGTCCAATTTCAGCCTCTCTGTGGGCTATTTCCCCTCACATGATATAAATGTCTGTGAAGAAACAGGCCCAGAGAGTGATTCCATCCATTTCCTCCCACCGATCCAAGGAGCATGGCTGACCGAAAGCATGGGGAGACCCAAAGGAAGATATAGCCAAGTTCAGAGTGGCCCAGAACAATTTTCCAAACTTAGCATTGCCCTAGCATGGGATATTGATCTAGGCCCTGACCAATCAGACTCAGTATCTGACTGGAAATTAAACAGAGAAAATAACTGGGCAGGCATGAAGCAAAAACGAAATACACACCAGACTATGGGACAAAAAGATTGTTTTGTTCAAAAGCTGGAAAGAGATATTCAGAACGAAGACATTCTTGTCCCTGGGTCACTTCCAGAAGAAGATTCCCAGATCACCACGGTTTCCGTTCTAGAAAACACCAAAACCACCACTCAGTCCATCCAATATGAGAATATGTCTCAAGACTCTCCAACTGTTCAACTGGCAGAAAATAGACATCTGATCCAACCAGTCATGCCACAGGAGTGCCAGCTCACAGCAGCAAACGAGGTTAAGTATACATAATACTCTGTGGATGTTGCACTGGGAAATCACTTTCCAAAGGGCAGAGGTGTGCAAGAGGAGCTACCAAGCAAGAGGAAGAGGGAGAGTGGGAGGGGACAGAATGAAGGCTTGCTGTGGGAAAGCGCAAAAGCCTAAAAAGCCTTAATTAATCTCCCCTGATGGAGGCAAGCTGGATAAGCTGAAGCAGTTTGGGGTGGTGGGAAAGAAAGTTCTGAAGGAAAAAACAGGAAAGGAAATTATTATCCTTCAAAGTAGAAGAAGGAAATGAGATGTAAATAGGAAGACAAAGATGACTAGAGTGAAAGTCTCAAGCAAATATATATGAACTAGGCAGATTCTTATGGGCTACAATATTAAAATACTGCCATGGTATTGGCAGAAAATGAAGGACCAAACACTTTGTAAAATTTCCTCCTTTCACAAACATTGCCAGAACATACTAATGAGGTGAGAGGAAAGTCACTCTTTTCCACACCCATCTCAGGTGGCATAACCCCTCATTTCCTTGGCAGATGGAGACTTGGCAGTACAGGAAGGAAACACCAAACTTCAAGAGAACAAGCTTGGGAGAATCTTCCTCACTCTCCACGGGAAGGAGGGAGGACCAGGCTCCTGCTTCCCCAGGTATACAGTCACTATCCTGCTTAAACATAGGCAAGCTTCTCCAGTGGTTAAGGAAGCGAGTCATTTCCTCACTGTCAGGGAAAGAACAGTCCCAAAACAAGTCCACAGAGGGCATAAAACTGCTAGCTCAGAAACGACAATGCTCCTGCAGAGAAAGGAGAGTTCAGCCTCAGGACACTCCAAAATCCACTTACCTATAGCCACTGGATTTCTGAACTTTGTAATAAGACCTCTCTCACCTTCCCTACAGGGTCACCTTTTGCTCCAATAAAATACAACTTTTAATTTTGCCACTACTGGTTTATATTCCTTTAAAATTTTCTAGGTTACAACTCTTGTTTCTGATTAGTAAAATTTATTATATAATCTCAATTTATATAATGCTTTAAGAGTTTCAAAAACTCACCTAAGGTCCCATGAAGTAAAGAGCCATAAATTATGGCAGGCCTGCACAACGTAGGGCCTGTAAGGCACTTGCAACCAACCCCAGCCACCCTCCCAAAGCTGGCCTGCAAAAAAATGTTAAAGAAAATAAAGTGCTATGCCCTTGCCCAGCTCAACAAACCTTCCATTAGTCACTATTGTCCCCTTCATGTAACTTGGTAGGTGGGTTACCACAACCATCCATCTCCAGTCTGAGAAGAGCAAGAGTTTTTGGTAGTTACTGGTGTTGAACAGGGACAAAGTGAGTGCATCCACATATTCTGGATAGGTGGCAACAACCAAGGCCTCCCTTGTTGAGCTGTCACCCTCCGACTTACATGAGTGTCTAGCACTCTCTTCAAGGTCAAACACTAATTCAGTATTTCTTTGTATGTGAGCAGTTCCTCTGGAGATTTTTTGGTTCTAATATTAAAGTTTTTGAAGTAACTTTTATAAAATGAATGATAAAAAAAAAGGAAAATTGAAACAGAACATAAAAGCATTTAATGTGGAGTGAACAAACAGATACTTGTTTACTTACACAAGTAAACAAGTCTCTTTGTTTGTTGATAAGTAATAGCTGTCTCCCATTGCATCCAGGACCATCTCCAGTAGTCCTAATCTATACTCCAAAAGACAAAGTGAGGCTAGTGACTTTGAACAGTAAATCACAAAAATCTCATTCACATGCAATTAAGTCATGCCATCACCTTCCTGAGGTCATGCTTCTCTTTGGGAATGAAGGACAAACAAGAAGATACACACCAGTGAAGACTGGAGGGGAAGGGAATTCTTCTAATTTGGGAGTAAACAGGAACAAATGTGAGAATGTCTTTGATGTTTTGATCTTTGTCACCAGTTTGAATCAAAACATCCCAACTAAAAATTAGACACCAGTGCTGAGCAAATTCAAGTGTCCCAACTGTTGAAAAATCTTTTTTTCCAAAAAAGAATACTCAGAAAATGAAGCAGCTAAGATTAGTTTTTAGATTTCTAAAGAAATTTATTTCAAACATGATTCCAGAGTATGATAAACTGATTGCTGCCAAGAAGTGTAATACATGCCCATTAACTAAATGTAAACAATAAGTAAGCTTGAAAAATGTATTAAAACTGCTTAAGTAGTATTTTTAACATTAATGTGATTTCATGATGAATAAAAATCTTAAGCAATAAGTGTAATTGATATTAGTGTAAAATTGATTATAGCTTTCTTTGGAAAGTGAGTGAATAAAAACCTGAGTAACTAAAAAAAAACTTCCCTGCAGCCCTACTGCTGCAAAGTTGTACAGTTCTGAATTATGGTATAACAAAGAGTGGCACTAATTTAAAATTTGCTAAAGCCAATGTTTTCCTCCCTGTCCCCTCCCCCAAAAAAAACACTTTTTCACACTCTTCCTAATACACAAATTATGAACCAAGAAAAATCTTATGCCACCAAGCAAGTTTGGCCAACTCGGACCAACAGTTTTTCTCAGTATCTATCCCTACACATTTTGAAAAAGAAAATAAGAGGAAAAAAATAAGCAAAAATACTGGGAAAAGTCTGGAAATATTGAAATTCATAAAAACTTGTAGAGTTTTTATTATAACAAAGGAATGGGATAGGAATGTTTTCAGATCTCTTCTTTTGAACCATTTTTGTTCCAATCTTTTAAGACTCACTTTGAATTCTTTGAGGTAGTCTTTTTTCCATTTATTTTGTTGCAGTCAGTGTGTACACAGTTCTTGACTCTATCTTCTCATTCATTATTTGTTTTTTCTTTCAGTATTTATTTAATACAATTACATATTACAATTTTAAAAACTTGAACTCAACATTTTTCTTCCCTCTTACGAAAAAGCAATCGAGTTTCTAAATTCTAAATTTAATCACACTGAAAAAGAAGACACAAACCAAGAGGAAAAAAGCTTAAGAAAAATGAAGAGAAATTGTATGCTTTTATCTGCATTCAGACTCCATCAGGTATTTCCCTTTTTATGGATAGTATTCCTTTGGAATAGTCTTAGATCACTGTATTAGAGGCAAGCGAAGTCATTCAAAGTTGATCATTGAGAGTTCTACTCATTTCACTTGTATCAATTTCCAGGTTTTTCTGAAATACCTGCTCATCACTTCTTGTTGCATAATAAATATACCACAACTTGTTCAGCCCAATAGATGGTCATCTGCTCAATTTACAATTCCTTACCTCCATAAAAAGATTTGCTATATTTCTCTGTATAAGCCCTTTTCTCTTTTCTATGATCTCCTATCCTATTTGCTGGATCAAAGTGCGGTTGACCTCTGGGAACAGGTCCAAATTGCTCTCCAGAATGGTTGGATTAGTTTATAACTCCACATTAGTATCCCAGTCTTCCCAGCCCTCTCCAACTTCCTCCCACTTCTTCAACATTTATCACTTCCTTTTCTGTCATATTAGTGGAGTTGTTAAAGCCTTAATTTCTTCATTTGAACACTGTTCAGACTCTTTGACCATTTATCAATTTGGAAATGGCTTGTCTTCTTATAAATTTGACTTCAATTCTCTACATATCTGAGAAACAGAGCCTTTATCAAAACACTTGCAATAAAACTTGCTTCCCAGCTTTGTTTTCCTTAAATTGTTTTGTTTTTAAATTCAATGTTATCTTACTAAAAAAATTTTATATAGGGTACTTCAAGACCAACACCCCTTGCATTTTTTTAAATTAATTGACATGATATTTTTGAACTTTTGTCCTAGATAAATTTTCTTTACCTAATTTTTCAGTCATTTGATTGGTATGACCCTGAAGTTAGTAAATTGGTTTAGGGAGAATTGTCATTTTTATTATGTCTAAAAATGAGGAATTAATATTATACTACATTTTAGATCTGCCTTTACTTGTGTGAAATGTTTTGTACTTGTGGTTATGTAGTTCCTGGGTGGTAGAGTTCAGAAGTATTTAATATTTGCTAGAGTTATTTTAAATGGAATTTCTTTCTTGGTAACATGGAAGTAGTGGTGCCAGGAGCCCTTATCTGAAATTGCTTAAAGATATAATATGCAACAAACTTCATTACCTGATTATAATGGTTTATTCTAGTCCAATATTAAATAATGGTAATCAATTTCTTAATTATCAGCAGAAATAACATTAAAGAATATGCATTACCATATGCTATGACTCTTGTGTGCTATTTTACTAGAGAGCTGAAAACATCTCATTACCTCCACCTAATATTAGAAGGTGATTTCTTTGAAAGCAGAGACTTCTCTTTCTTTTCAATTTCTAGCCCTAGCATTTTAGTATATAGGTACATATTAGAAAAATGTCTACCTCCCTTGTATAGTAAATCAGTTACACAAGCAAACTATCACTTTCAAATTGGCAACAACAGACAACCTCAAAATCACTGCAAAATTTGAAGAAGAGGGCTGGGTATTTGGTTGCATTTCTGACATATTTATCAGCCTTGTCCCAAGTGCCTCCAGTCCCTCCAGATTCGAGTGATTATCTTAGTAGAACTGTATGACCAGAATGCATTGGGGGGGGGGGCCCCGCGGGGCGAGAGGGGTACGCCAACACCACACATTAGATAGAAAACATAAGGATACCAGAGACATGGCCTTCAAGGTCCTTGCACTAAAAAAGTTAAGACTTGAAAAAATCCATGGTACTTGAACAGTCAGAGTTTGGGCAGATCCCTTTAGAGTCTCTTAACTGAGGCAGTTCTTTGTTGAAAAGGAGAACACTGGACTTGGAAGTCTTGAAAACACAAGTCCACATTCTGTTGTCAATCACTTTCTACATAAAGCAGGACAAGTCATTAAACCTCCCTCATTGTACCTAGCCCCACAAGATTGTTGTGAAGATCAAATGAAATAGTTTAAAGAAACCATTTCTCAAAATGTAAAGTACTTATGCCCTTGTTCTCACCGAGAAGCCTCGAACTGATGCAACATCTCAGCTAAACAGGAGCCTGGGTTTCCTTTTCATACCTTTTTATCTGGGAAATGCCATTCTTTGTGTCACATAAAATAGTCCTATTTTAGTATTTATCAATTTAGAATTTATCAATTATATTACATTATAATACGTTAAATTTAATATTAAAATGAGACTAAACTTTGTTATTATTTCAGTTAATTATCCCTTACATTCTTTACAAGAAGGGAGGGGGGAGAGAAGGGGAAGGGAACCAAACTTTCCCTAAGGCATGATGTATTTTCCATCTATAATTTACTATCAATAGACTTCAGAGACTATCAAAATAGTTTACTCTTCTATTACAAGAACAAAAAATATTAACTATTTGGAAGTCTTCATCAACTAAAATGATCCTAAAATCACCCATTATATATTACAAAAAAGGATGCTATTTACAGCTGTTTAAAATAGCTAGACATTAATTAACATGTTAGTTAACAATCCACACTATATAAGATGAGGGAGCAACAAACAGTAGCATAAGTTTAATTATATAATAGGCCCAAGAAAAAAAAATTCTTTAAATTTCATATGTATTTAGGATGAGGAAATTGTTAAACTAACTAGCTCTATATTTCTGGGGGGGGGAAATCACTTAACCTAGTTGGGCCTCTCAATTTTTCATCCTTTAAAATGAAGGAGGACTAAATAATTTCTGGAAGGCAAATTGTACCAGTACTGCAAAACCAAGCTTTGACCAAGGTATGACACTACTAGGCCTAGAACTCAAAAAGATCAATGAGAGAGGAAGAAGATTAATTTGTACAAAAATATTAATGGGAATACTTGTTGTTACAATAAAGAAATGGAACCAGTGCAGATGGCTAAACAAATCATAAGACAACAAATACGAAGAATTCAGAGAAACATAAGAAGTCTTGTATGAACAGATGGACAGGGAGGTGAAAAGAATCTGAAAAATATGATGACCACAATAATGTAAAGGAAAATAACTTTGGTTGCTTTTTTTTTTTGGAGGGGGTAGGGCAGGGTAATTGGGGTTAAGTGACTTGCCCAAGGTCACATGGCTGGTAAATGTCTGACTTTTTGAAACTCAGGTCCTCCTAACTCTAGGGCCAATGTTCTATTCAGTGCACTTTGAAAAGACTTTTAAGACTTTGTGACCAATCATTAATTTAGAAGCCTGGTGATAAAGGATGTGTTCTGTCTCTTGGAAGAAAAATATAAAACAGGGGTGGGGAACCTCATGTGGCTTTGAGGCTACAGATTCCCCTCAGCTAAATTTAACACACACACAAACACAAACATTTTAGGACATGACCAATGTGTTCATTACTTTTGCTAATTTGTGGTATGGTTAGTAACGCAAAGTACAAAAATGAAAAAAAAAAACATCAATAAAACATTTTATAATATGCAGAAGAAAGTTCATAAAGAGATGGCAGTTACATTACTATTAAGTTAAATTAATTCTTAAAGGGAAAAAATTACATAATTCACAGTTCAAATTCATATCCTAAAGGCAGAATTTATTTTTTTCAGAGAGTACACTCTATCCCAATGAACAGAATATGTTCTCATTTTTACAATAACAAAATAAGATCCTTATCATATGAAACTCACAAAGGATCCTTAATTGGGAAGGGAAATGCTCTGTATAATTTCCTAATGGATTTCTTAGCCTACACAAAGGGATTACAAAAGGCGATTTCCATTCACTTCTATCAGTCTATCAAGAAATAAACTTTTTGGGGCAGCTAGGTGGCGCAGTGAATAGAACACCAGACCTGGAGTCAGGACCTGAGTTCAAATCCGGCCTCAGACACTCAGACACAAAAAATACTAGCCATGTGACCTTGGACAAGTCACTTAACCCCAACTGCCCTCCAAAAAGTAAAAAAAAAAATTTTTTTTCATACATTAGAAGAGTATTCTAAAATAAAGGGTGAGCCATGATGCTTAAAATAAAATGTCATGTGTGCTGCTTGACATAGAATTGATATTTCTTAACATAGTAAATTACATGAACACCATTTTTATATACTTATCATTTGATACTAGACTGTAAATTCCTCAAAGCCAAGAATTACTCAAGATTTTACTTTTCCCCATCTTTGTATCCTGATAATATCATGCACTTTTGTATTTATTGAATTGAATAATATTATACATCATTGATTAAAACCAGAACAATTTTATATGCAACAAGTCAACTTTTGGGAAGCTTGTTGAAAAAAAATCTTAACAAAAGAATTTAATTCTTCAGCATTCCACTGGCAACAGAAATAGACGTGTCAAAAAGATAACTGAAACCTTCAAAAGAAAAACTACTTTTAGAAAACAACTCCCCTAGCCTCCCCCCCACAAAAAAAAAAATCACTGAAAGAAAGAACAAGCAAAGGTTTTAAGTTTGTTCATTAAACAAAATATTATTTTGGCTCAGAAACATAGGCAATTGCTGATGTTATGAGATTTATCCATCTAATGAGTATAAAAATGTTATGAAAACAGCTTTGAATGCCAGGTCAGTTGTCTGAATGCAAAGACTCCTGTGAATTGTTCCAAATTTCTATCATGCACTTTGTAATTTACAAATTCAAAGAAAATACATGTAGATATGGAGATACAATAAAACTGGTCTAGCATTTAAAATTAGTAACATGCAATTTTAATCTCACTGGATTTTAAAACACCAATCTAATATGGAATTGGGCAAAATGGCCCTTCCCAAATGAGGAACTATTTTAAAGTTATTCAGTAAATTGAGAAGTAAAATAAAGAAATCAGTGCCCAAATGGTAATCAAGACTCTGACCTTTCAAAAATTTATCCAAGCAAAGCTCTTAAAAACCAATTATTATTGGGTTTTTATTTCTATATATCACACACAAAAAATAGCTATGTGTCAGTAATACTAAATTTTTACAGTGACAAAATTCTAAAGACTCCAAAGTGTTCTGCTTTTCAGAATATGGGCAAGTCCATATGCATAGATGTTCACCCACTAGAAAAGGGCAAGTTAATTAGGCTTTGATCAAATCAGACTTTAGACTTTTATCTTTAAAGGATAATCAAATGGCAAGAATATATATAAATAAGGTCAATTCCAGATCTTAAATGGTCTTTAATTTAGTCTTAGAGAGTTTCCAGAGGTCTAAAGACTTGCCTAAGCTGTTATCAATCACAGACTGGCCTAGAACCCAGTGTTTTGTTTTGTTTTTTTAATTCAAAATCAGCATTTTATTCAGTTAATAAATTACACTCCTTTATGTCATACTTAATGTACTTCATTTTCTAAAATCAAATCTACTAAAGCAATTCATTATCTCATTTTATGTTCATAATTACTGGGTGAGGTAAGGTACTCCAAGTATAATTAGCCTTTTTTTAACAGTTGAAGAACCTTGAAGAAAACTTACATAATTTAACTTGAGTCTGTCTCATAGTTATTATGTGACAGAGCCTGCAATGCAACCTTCCAACTCATTGTTTTTTGCTAGAACACCTAAATGGTAAGTTAACCCTCAGTCAATGAATGAAAATTATTTCTAACATGGACTTCATGATTTATATTTTTGAAGAATATATCACAAAAAAATTGTGTGATAAATTGATTTTAAAACCAGCTCTCTGTAAAGAAGAATAATAGTGGAGGAAAGTACACAAAAAAGGATTATTCCTCAAGAATACTCACAAATGGCTCATTTCTCAAAGACTAGCTTATTACTGTATAATACAGTCAGCTTTATTACAGATGATATAATTTTTAAGCGATAAGAAATAGTTTAGGGAACCAAATATACACATATATTTTTAAATATTCTTTAGATGGGATCTACACCAGGAGTGCAGGGATGGTTCAATATTAGTAAAACTATTAGCATAACTGACCATATCAATAACAAAACCAACAGAAATCATGATTATCTCAAAAGATGTTGGAAAAGCTTTTGACAAAATACAGAACCCAATGGAATTTTCCCTAAAATGATAAGTAGTACCTATCTAAAAACCAGTAAGCTTTATCTATAATGGGAATAAGGTAGGAGTCTTCCCAATATGATTAAGGATGCCCATTATCACCACCATTTTTCAATACTGTACTATAAATGTTAGTTATAGCAATAAGAGAAAAAAACTGAAGGAATAAAAATATGGAATGAGGACACAAAACCATCAGTCTTTGCTAATGATCATACTTAAAGAATGCTAGAGTAAAATTAAAAAAACTACTTGATATAATTAACAACTTTAAGCAAAGTTACAGGATACAAAATAAACCCACATAAATCAGTATTTCTATAATATATATGAGGAAAATCTCTTCCTTATTGGTTGTTTACAATTCCAATAAATTTATTACAAAATGTCTTTTGTTAGTGGCATCCAATAGCATTGTGAAGTGGATGGAACAGAACTGTATCATTTTGAACATTTCTCTCTCCAAGCTAGAAAATAACTGCATTTGGAATAATAAACTAATTTTAAAACTGTTTCTAGCAGGTGTGGCTGAAATAAATAAAATTTTTTGTTCAAAGCATCTCACAAAATTGCAGTGAAATCTATCAGGTCAAATTTGATTTTAGTATTAGGAGTTTATATATGGAGTCCATGCATTTTACTAAAGGCTCCTTTCTGGGGGTTTGTCTCCTATGAATTTCTGGGTGTTCCAGCTGCTATTTTTCTTCTTTGTTGATTACAGTCTATTCCCTACAGTATTTAATTTTTAAGATCTAGATAAACAGTTTTCTTCTTATTCTATCCTTTTTAGTTTAAAGTCTTTTTATATTAGATTTGCAAAACTCTCTGAAAATTTTCATGAACCTTCATTAGGTGTCAATCACTGGGCAGGAATCTCAAAGCCCCATGTACTAAATGGCAATCCGGATATCTAAATTCAAATACTCAGATACCAGACTTTTAGCTCATTGTTCACTTAACAAATTCATATTTTTTCTTATTCATACATGACCAACAGTTAGGAAAAGCCCATCTGTGCCCTTGCAGTCTCCAGTTGCTTTATAATATTTGGCAATGCTTTTTAGGTTCTTTTTGTTTCCCCTGGATCCATGTGAGTACTCAAAGTGAAGTGCAAGCATGGGGAACAGTCCTTCAAAATACACAGTCAGGAAATGGAGCATCACATATACGGAATAAGGAGACCAGTGTCATTGGAATGTATTAAGGCACGAGGCACATGGAATATAAGGTGTAAGAAAAATGGAAAGATAGAAGGGGACAGGTTAGGAAGGATTTTAAAAGCCATAAAAAGGATTTCCTATTTCATCCTGGAGTTACTGGAATTTATTAAATGGGAGGTAAGAAACACTGAGATCCTGAAAGATTAGAGCAAGAATTCTCTAAACAAATGGATCTTCCTGCCTTTTATTCCTTAACAAAAAAAAATTTTAATAGAATAAATATTAACCCTCTCTACCACTGGGTTAGACTAACAATGAACCCTTGAAAACACCCATTGTGTAAGGGTCTCTAAATTTAATCTGTTGAAGGAAGTGGATAGCACCAGATTGAATAATGATGAAGAAATCCAATTGGAAACTACAGTGAGTGACTTGTCAGAAGTCAATTTTTAATGATAAAGTCCTCCCAAAAAGTCAGCATCAGTGCAAACAAAAGGACAGCTTCCCAGTATGACCAGAGATAACTCACCCCTGCCTTCAAGACACTCACAAGCTAACGAGGGAAAGCAACACATTTAAAAAAAAAACAAAACACAAACTCTGAAAAACCATGATGAAGGGAATTCCTGCAGTCAACTGAGAGAGGGTGAGGTGGCTGTACCTGTACTGTGCATTCCATTGACATGGCAGTATTCAGATAGGTACACCCTAGACTTGGGCTCTAAGTCCCTAGCAAAATGTCCTGACATCACAGAAGGCTCTGAAGATATGAAGGCCTACACCTTAAAGATCGAGGGACAGATTAAAACCTACCTATTATTCCTAGCATTCCTAACTTCTAAGTGACCTATGTTGAATGTAAATTAAGAGTAGGAATCCAGGGAGAAGCAGGACTTCCGAGTGGTTCCAGCTTCCACCTTCCCCAATCAGTATGAAAATAGTTGAAGGGAATAGAAATATATATGTCTCTATATGAGGGTATATGGGCATATGAATACATATGTGAATGGGTGTATAAATGTTTTCAGGTATACATAGATAGAGGGCACAGGACCAATTGAACAGGAAGGGATGATACTTAAAAGGTGAAATTAAGAGGTCAGAGAGGAATATAATGAGAGGAGATGGGAAGAGACAGAATGGGGTAAACTATCTTATATAGAAGAGGCAAGGGAAAATGGTTACAATGGAGGGGAAGAATAGGAAGGCAAAAGGGAATGGGTCAACCTTATTCCCATTGAATTTGGCTTGGTGAGGGAATGAAATACAGACTTAATAGGGTATCTCACCCTACAGGAGAGTAGGGGGAAAAGGGATGAGAGGGGGGATGATGGAAGGGAGGGCAGGCTGGGGGAAAGGGAAGTTGGAAGCACCCACTTTTGAAAAGGAACAGGATCAAAGTAGAGAATAGAACAAGTGGGAGGTGGAATAGGAGGGACGGAAATATAGTCAAGTCTTTTACAATATATCTACTATGTTATTGTTTTGCATTAGCCAAACATGTACAACCTATACTGAACTGCTTATCTTCCCAGTAAGGGTGGGTGACAAGGGAGGAAGGGAATGAATCTGGAATTCAAAGTTTTAAAATCAAATGTTTAAATATATATGTATACACACACACTATTATTAATACTATTTTACATGTAATTGGGAAATAAGATATACAGTCACTAGGGCATAGAGATCCACCATGCCCTACTAGAAAAGTCAAAAGGGGTATGGGAGAAAATATGGGAGAGATCAGATTGGAGGAGGGGATATCCTGTGGGACTGCTATTTTGGGGTGGTGGGTAGGGGAAAAACAGGGAGAAAATTTGTAACTCAAAATCTGGCAGGAAATGAATGATGTAAATATTATTAATTAATTAATGTTAATAAAGCATTTGAAAAATGAAAAAAAATTAGAAAAAATATCGCCTTTTCCTTTAAGAAAATAAATACATCACAATTTCTTTGTAGAAAAAAAAAAAGAGTAGGAATATAAATGATCCAAATAGGTTGACTAAACAAGGACAACCACTACATGCAAAAGTCTAACAGAATGCAGAACCTGTTCCTGGCAAAACCCTACAATTCAAGAACAAAGGCTCAAGATATAAGTAAACAGAAGACACTGACCATTATAAAGAATTATTATCTAGAGATACCCAAAAATTCAACCTGAGAGTAAAGTACTGAAAGGGAAAAAATTGATTTTGTAAAAGGATTACATGAATTCCTAAAAAAAAAATTAAGCAAGAAATAAAAAATTAAAAACCATACCTCTGCATTGCTCAGATCCATTCCCTTATCTCCACACAGCCACTAATCAAATCAAGGCTTTTATTATCTCTTACCTAGACTATTGCTATGGCTTTCTAATTAGTTATTCTGCTTCAACTAAATTCAATCTAAGGGTCAGCTGGGTGGTGCAGTAGATAGAGCCTGATTAAATCCAGCTTCAGACACTTACTATCTATATGACTGTGCAAATCACATAACCCCAACTGCTTCCCCAAAGAACCACCTTACCAAGTGATTTTCCAAAAATGTAATTGTGACCATGTCACTCTGCTACTTTAATAAACTCCAGTGTCTGCCTATTATTTATTGGAACAAACATAAATTGCTCTCTTCAAAAGACTACTTACAACGTGTTCCAACTACAGGCTTTGTACTGGCTGTCCTCCACCCCTGGAGGAAAATGCTCTTCCTCCTAATTTTAGTCTCTTATAATTGCCAGTTTCCTTCAAGACTAAGGTCATGTACCACCTTATACATGAAGCCTTTATTATTTCCCCCAACAAAGTTCCCTCCTCCCCTCAAATTACAGTGTATCTATTTTGTATGTCTACGTTATCATTCGGTTCCCCAATAAGCTTTTTAAGATCAGAAACTGTTTGACTATTGTTACTGTTGCATTAGTACCCAGTCCAGAGCCCAGCATATGGCAGGTTCCTAATAAATGCTTATCAAAAGACTGCCTTGTAACCTCCATGACACCATAAATTATGTGTTAATTTTTTTTCATCTCTAATGTATAATAAATGCATGCTCCATTGATAAATAGTCTGATATTTATTATGCAACCCCCAAGGGACCAAGTCATGCCTATGGGCCATATGAAGGGAGAAAAATATGGTGTCATATAAATAAGACATTCCAGACTTCTATTAACAAAATTAATGTGCCTTCCAGTGTCAAGGTATTGCCCTGACCAACCCAAATCCTTTTGCTTAATCTCTTTTGTATTTAAGGTCGGATTTTTTTCTTCACTAAACTGCAAGTTGGAGTGAGATACACAATCTATGGAACTATGCCTCTAGAAATACTGAACTGGGGAATTGCCCTCTTGGCAATATTATTTAACCAAAGGGTCCAAAATGCTAAAATATTTATTTATTCTCCATGGAGAAGGAATGGATAGATGTATTTTCTTATTTGTTGCTACTTCAATGCCTACAGTCTAGTTCCCTACTTACACCATTAAACTAAAATTATCAGCAAATCAAATATTTAAAAATCCAATGACAAACCACAGTAAATGGCCTATATTTTACTTTTAACTTAGACAAGAAAAAAGACTATCCACTGTTAGCTATGCTTGCTCAATTCTAAGCCTAATCATAAGCTTAATTAAAAGAAATCCAAGTCTATCTAGAAATGGTCTGTGTCCATTTGAGGGCTAAACTGATCAGACCAAAATATATCTTAGAGAAAACAAGTTTTCTGATGGTTCTGCAGTTTCTCCTTTCTTTGGGGGCTCAATGATAATGCAGTAGTGTCATTCATGTTCCTTTCTAGACCTTTGATCTACAGATCTGCCTAATTTGAACATTCATGTTACAATGGAAGTAGATTACATAGGATGGGATGAATCTGTCATTAAAAGATAAAGAAACTGAGCCCCATAAATGTTGGGTGATATGCCCATTGTCAAGTAACCAGAAAGCTAGTGTGGAAGAGCTAGACTGAGAACACCATTTATTACTGCCAATCGAAAGTTTACCTAAACCCGTATCAGCTTTTAAACATAAGATTTATATTTTTTTATGTCTTTTAAAGGTAAGATGCATTTCTAACTCCAGTAACTGTGCCCAAGGTAAAGGTTTAAGAGGATTGCCATTATAATTATATTGGGGTGAAAAGCCATTCAGATAACTTGGCTTAAAGTAATGAGGGAAGAATTCTTTAAATATTTGGAGGAATGGGGAAGAAAATAGTGTAAATTGTAAGGTGTCAACTTTGTCTGAGACTTAGTTATCATTCAAATGAAGGTTTTTTTTTTTTTTAAGTGATGTGAGGATTCCTTCTATTGATGCTGAACAGAAACTGTTAAAGAATGTCTAGGGGAAGTGACTTAACCAAGATCATATAGGCAGTACATTTTAGATGTAGAGCTTAAATCCCCATCTTCCTGACTAAGGCCTTCTCTCGAGCCAATCTACCATGCGGGAGCTCACGAATTCCAAATAGCATCTTGGAAATAACCTTGTCATAATCTAATGTTAATATCCCTTAAATATAAGATCAAAAAACATAATTTTTGAACTTCATACATACTCAGTGACTCAGCAGAAGCCACCTATAGCATATTGTTTGTCTACTCCAAGAATATGTCAGTCTACCTTATATCAGAGGTATTTGTATGCATATCCATTCCTTCTCCTGAGCTGTAAATTCCTTGATGGAAAGAGTTAGGAAGCTTTTTTATTACTGTAGTACTAAAATATTCATTTTACATAATGGGCATTCAATAAAGATTTGTTACATGGATAAAAGCATATTTTAAAGCACTACATAAGGTTAAATTCTTTGAGAATAGGGACTATATTTAATGTGTGTAGAATATTCTGTACCTTTGGGATAATTAATAACTCTATTACTTTCCAGCTAAGATATGGTAGTTTCCAATATGGTAATGACTGTAAATGACGATAATACAGAATAAGGTTTTAAAAGCAAGAAGAAAAGCTTGGGGGGGGGGGGGTGGGGGTGAGAGGGAGAAGGTTGGGGAGGAAAACTATTTTATTAAATTAAATTCCCAGGCACTTATGCTGTAAAGGGAAAGATAATGACATCATTAAGTATGTATTACAGGAGAGTCTAAATTAAAATGTGTACATCTGAGGGGGAGTTACTCAAGGCTGAAATCAATCTACATTTGGAGCAGAGAATATAGTTATTACTTACTACACCTTGGAAGTAAACAGCATAACAGTGCCAGAGTTTTTACAGGTTTCTAGGAATAAACATTGATTTGAAGATGGAGATTAGTTAAAAAAAAAAAAGAAAGAAAAGTAAGTAATCAGGGTTAAGTAACTCGCTCAAGGTTACAAGGCCAGTTATTTCTGGGTGTGGTGCTAAGTGTCTGAGCCCGGATTTGATCCCCAGGTCATCCAGGATTTGTTCCCCGGAGCTGGTGCTCTTACTCCCTGAGCCACCCCTAAGTTTTTTCTTTTGCTTTTTGGAGGGCAATTGCGGTTAAGTGCCTTGCCCAAGGTCACACAGCTGGTTTTTGTGTTAAGTGTTCGAGGCCAGATTTAAACTTAGGTCCTCCTGACTCCAGGGTCGGTGCTCTATTCACTGCACCACCTATCCACCCCTAACTACTTACTTTCCAAAAAAGGATTTTTAACACTCATCTTTCCCAGGGCTCTGTGGATCTTGCAGATAATTAATAAGTTAATCCATAAACTCGTTACAATGGCCTGAGGAAGGAACACAAAAGTAAAGAATGTTTTAGAATAAAATGCTTTTACAAGCAAAGACAAATCAACTTACAAAGAATTCTAAAACATAAGACTAGAAAACAGGTAGTGTAAGCAGAAAAAAATGGGTATAAAACCAATTTCCTTTCTTCCTTTTCTAAATATTTCTACTATACTCTTGTAGTATTTAATGTTTTTCTAAAAAGTATAAATTTTGAGGCAGAAGAGCTAGATTTAAATGCTTTGCCACTTATAATCTCCATAATGATAGACAAGTCATTTGCCTTATGCTTGACTATTAATCTCAAAAACCACTTTTAGAAAAGCACTTGGTAAACTATAGAAATGGAAGTTGTTATTAGAGATATAATATAGCACAATAATTATGGAGACACAAGTCAAAGACAGAAACAATGGGGAAGTTTATGCTAGTCAACAATGATAATCATCCCAAATTCTCATATATCTCAATCCAAAGCCCAAAGGGGGATCTATTTTAAAATGAGAAAACAAAAACACAGGGAACTAGGCTGCTGGCATCTATTCAAATAATCACAAATAGTAGCTTGGCTGCTTTTTTGTTTGTTTTCAGTATCTGAAGGACCCTGCACAATTCACTTGTCCAGGATATGTCCGATTAAAGAACTAGCAGAAGCAGTTCTGAAATTTGTCCTTAGACCTTCTTATCTTTCTAGGTTCAGAATCCAGTCTCCATTTACTCCAGTGGTTTACAACGTGTCACATTCAAATGGGTATCTTGCTGTTCCAAACCTAAGTTCAGTAACTGCTTTTAAACAGAGACTATAATGCTCTCAGTAGTGTCACTTAATGTGGTTGTCCAATAAGATCTTGTACAGATTTCTACTCCCACCTACTATTGAGAGGAAAAAGAAAGAGAAAGAAATACTGTGCTCTATGACTAATGGAACACTGCTGTGCTAGAAGAAATGAAAGGAATGACTTCAGAGAAACCTGTGAAGACTTACATGAATTGATGCAAAATAAAATAAGCAGAACCAGCAGCATAATTTATAAGAATAATGTCAAAATGAAGATTTCTGAAAGATCTAAAAACTTATCAACCATGCTTCCAAAGGACCTATATGAGGAAGAATGCTGCTCACCTCCTGTGAAAGTGATGGACTAAATATGCAGAAGGAAATATAGTTTTAACATGGAATTTCCACGTGGAATTTGTTCTGCTTGACAATGCATAATTGATACAAGGGTTTTCTTTTTCCCCCCAGCAGGTAATGGGATAGGAAGTAAAGAAGGGAAATAAATGCTTTACAATTTAAAAATTCTAATAAAATGACAGGACTAAATAACCCCTAAAGTACTTTTCAGTTATTCTTGGAACTTTTTGGCGTGTGACTGTAAAAAACGTAACTTGCAACAGAATACCATGTGAAAGCCTGTTTATTCTCAGACTTTAATCAAACATGTGCTTGATGAAAGTGTAGATTTATCATGCAAAAGTAATAAGAAACCAGGAATTAACTGCTTGCTAGTTTATTTTCAAATGATTTTTTAAAAGTTGATAACATAGGGGCGGCCAGGTGGCTCAGCAAGTAAGAGCACAGGCTCCAGTGTCAGGATGACCTGGATCAAATCTGGGCTCAGATACTCAGCACCACACCCAGAAATAACTGGCCTTGTAACCTTGAGCAAGTTACTTAACCCCTATTGCTTTAAAAAAAAAAAGTTGATAACATCTAGAATTCCAAGCATTTAGTATCCTCTCCATCTTGAGATTCAATTCCTCAATGCTTTCAAAATTATGTTGCCTCCAACATGGATCTTTCTATGTGAAACACTGACTGGGAATCCTTGTTGTCTCTAGTTCCATTTATCATTACTCATACTGTCTATGATGAAGAATTTATTACACAAACTGTTATGGATTTTGTGCTATGTTCTGTCAGCTTGTTTCTTCTAACTTTATTCTCATTTTTAATATATTCCAGCTTAGCTAGATCTTTTGCCAAGTTACCCTCTTATCTTCCAAAGCTCTCTATGTAAATGCTTACCAGAGATGTTATTAGGAATTTTGAAAGCTTGGGCAGGTGGCTGATGGAGGTGAAAAAAAAAAAGAGGTGGGGGGGTGGGGGAAGGGAATGCAGGCCCCTGAGGGGCAGGAGTGTTGCTGTCAGAAGGAAAGAACAAACAAACAAACAAAAAAAAACAACAGGGGGGTAGCATGATCCAAGATTGGGATGCCATGTAGCTCCTGTTCCTGAGCAATAGGGATAGATAGGGTAGGAAGCACACATTCCAGTATCAAGCTGAAGGGGCTTTAGCATCCAAGTAAACCTGAAACCTACGTTTTCCTGGGGCAAAACCCAGGCAACATCCTACTGACGGTCCTGGATTTTACAAAGGAGTTTGTGTTTCAAATGGAACCATCCTGGGCTGCCACAACTCTTTCCTTGGTAATTTTTTAAAAGAAGAAATATAAGAACAATTTATATGACTTAAAAGGATAAGATATTAAATGCTCACTGAGCACAAGGTGATAAAAATAAGTTTTTGCCTGAACTCACTCCTGAGCAATCCACTATATTTAATTTAGGTAAACAGGAGAAATTCAGTTTCCTCAGTCATATCAACCCAGGGCTCTATTCATTTGGCCCATCTAGCAGCTGAATACATGAAACATTTATAAGCACAGAGATCCTTTTTTTGCTTCTCTATCAGAGGCCTTATTTAAGTCAAAGATATTCTTTGTTATATAGTTTTGAAAAAAAGCAAGTGCCTTGAGTTGCTTCCATTGAATATGGCCACATGCTATAAATACTAACCCCCAAACAGTCGGAAAACTACTGACAAGCCTGCATAATGACATGTTTCATTTAAAAAAAAAACAATTTGTTGAAAAGGAAACCATTAAAAAGAACAAAAAAGTCTTAACAGAAAATGTCATTCTAATTACAAATGATCATATCATAAATAGATGTCATTTGTCAAAAAAATAAAAAAGTCTTTAATAATAAGTCGTTAATAAGACAAAATTCTTTACCACTCTATCCATAACCACACATTTCCAATTTCAAGGAAAACTTAAGGACAGAATAGAGTACCTACTTCTATTTTGTTCCCCTATATTCACTTTAGCCTCAAGCATGCCTTACTACTGTAACTTGTATTGACACTATTTCATGCAAAAATAAGAACTCTACAAGTCTGATAGCTTTCAAGTGCCATTTAAGCATAATCTGACATATTAAAGCAGGATACAAACATATGCAAATAACTTCTGAAAAATATTCAAAAAGTTGGGGGGAAAATCACTTCCAAAGTCCTTTCAACTGTAAGATTCTGTTTCAATAAAATCAGAAGTTCAGAGCCTCAGAAACACACACACACACACACACACACACACACACACACACTTTCAAGGATGTGAAATAGTAAACATACATAGTTCATTTAAAATTAGAAAATTATCAAATGGTAAACTTCAAACATGAAGGCTTATTTGGGGTTTGGCAGAGGCTTCCTGGTATAAAGATAGGAAATCTCAGTCCCAGTTAGAGTCAGAACTTACGTGAAAAAAAAGTCAGTTAACTTTACTAAGTTAAATAAATGAATTCATCCTTCATTTTGAAGGCTACCAATGACACTACAGGTTGACATCTTGCCTTGCCCAAGTTGTTAGCCTAACTCATTGTCAAAAGTCACTGAAACAGTCCTATTTGGGGGACAAAAAGGAACAAAGCATGGAACAGGAAGATGACAGTGAGGTCAGAACTTCAGAACTCCTGCACCAAAAGCTTCCAAGAAAAATACGAGCTGGTTATAGGCCATAGAGGAACTTAAGAAGGATTTTGAAAAGCAAATAAGAGAAGGGGAGTAAATATTGGGAAGAGAAATGAGAACTATGCAAGAAAATTATGAAATGAGAGTTAACCTGACTTTAAAAAATAGACTAACTCAAATGGCAAAAGAGGCTCAAAAAGCCAATGAGAAGAAAGCCTTAAAAAGCCAAATTTGTCAGATGGAAAAAGGATCTCAAAAGCTCACTGAAAAGAATCATTCCTTCAGAATTAAGATTGGAGCAAATGGAAACTAGTGACTTTAGGAGAAATCACGATACTATTAAACAGATCCAAACAAATAAAAAAATAGAAGGCAACGTGAAATATCTCATTGGGAAAACCACTGACCTGGAAAATATATCCAGGAGAGAAAATTTAAAAATTATTGGACTGCCTGAAAGCCATGATCAAAAAAAGAATCTAGAAATAATTCTTCAAGAAATTCTAAAGGAAAATTGCCCTGAAGTTTTAGAACCAGAGGGCAAAATAGAGCTTGAAAGAATCCACCTCTTGAATAAGATCCCAAAAAGAAAACTCCTGGGAATATTATAGCCAAGTTCTGGAATTCCAAGATCAAGAAGAAAATATTACAAGCAGCCAGGAAGAAACAATTTTAATATTGTGGAAACACAATCAGGATAACACAGGATCTGGCAGCTTCTACACTGAGGGATCGAAGGGCTTGGAATATGATATTCTGGAGGGCAAAAGAGCTGGGATTAAAACCAAGAATCACCTACTCAGCAAAACTGAGTATCATGTTTCAGGGGAAAATATTCCATGGAATAGAAGACTTTCAAGCATTCTTGATGAAAAAACCAGAGCTGAATAGAAAATTTGACATTCAGATACAAGAAGCAAGAGAAGCATGAGAAGGTAAACAGGGAAAAGAAATCATAAGGCACTTATCAAAGTTGAACTATTTACACTCCTAGATGGAAAAAGAGTAATTCTAACTTATAAAACTTTTCTCAGTATGAGAATAATTGAAGGGAATAGAAATGTGTGTGTGTATATGTCTATGTCTATGTCTATATATATATATATATAGGAGGGTATATGGGCGTAGCAATACATTTGTTGAATGGGTGTATTTATGTGTACAGGTATACATAGATAGAGGGCACAGGACCAATTAATTAGAGGAAAATGATACTTAATGGGAAGGGATGGTACGTAAAAGGTGAAATTAAGGGGTGAGAGAGGAATATAATGACAGGAGATGGCGAGAGACAGAATGGGGTAAACTGTGTCATATAGAAGAGGTAAGGGAAAACTTACAATGGAGGTGAAGAACAGGAAGGCAAAAGGGAATGGGTCAACCTTATTCTCATTGAATTTGGCTTAGGGAAGGAATGACAGACACACTAAATAGGCTATCTCACCCTACAGGAGAGTAGGGGGGAAGGGGATGAGAGGGGGGATGATGGAAGGGAGGGCAGGTTGGGGGGAGGGAAGTTGGAA
>NW_027186252.1:0-47678 GCF_028583685.1 Petaurus breviceps papuanus | reverse complement strand
GTTTACCTCCCCTAGCTTAATCTTCTTTATTTGTAAAAAAAAAAAAACAAAATAGGGATCATAGGGGGCACCTAGGTAGCACAGTGAATAGCGCACTGGCCCTGGAGTCAGGAGGACCTGAGTTCAAATCCAGCCTCAGACACTTAACACAAAAAACTAGCTGTGTGACCTTGGGCAAGTCACTTAACCCCAATGGCCCTGCCTTCCCCCCTCCAAAAAAGAGCAAAAAAAAGGGGGGGAGGCTGGGGGGGATCTCACTGTCTCACAGAGTTACTGTATCAAATTGTTGTACACTCTACCTGACCTGTCGCAAAATCTCTGCTGATCTCCAATCTGCCTCTCAGACATCTTTAACTGGATGTCGAGTTGACTTCTTAAACTAAACATGTCCAAAACCAAACTCGTATTTCTCCCTAAACCCTATCTGCCTCTTACCTTTCTTGTTACTATAGAGAATAGCATCTTCCCAGTCCCTCAGGCCCACAACCTACAAGTTATCTTCAGTTCTTTACCTTCTCTCCATATCCTCCATATCCAATTTGTTGCCAAGGTCTTTCAATTTCACCATTATAACCTCTTTTGAATATGCTCCCTTAACTCTTCTGACACTGTCCTCCACCCTGGCTCAGGGCCTCATCACCTCACACCTGGACTGTTACAATAACTAGCTCTTTGATCTACCTGACTCAAGTCAATCCCACTCCAATTCATCCTTCATCTGGCCACCAAAATGATTTTCCTAAAGAGCAGATCTAATCATGTCACATGTCCCAAACCCACTCACTCAACTCCAGTGCTCTAAAGTAGCTCCATCTGACCATTCCAGTCTTTCTTATACCTTACTCTACACCACTCATACATCCATTAACACTGGCCGCTTTGTTGTTCCATAAACAAGACACTTCATCTCTTGGCTCTGGGCATTTTCTCTAATTGTCCCTCCTTTCTAGAATGTTCTCTCTTCTTCTACACCTACTGCCTTCCTTGGCTTTCTCTAAGTCTCAACTGAAATTCTACCTTCTACAGGAAGGCACTCCCAACCTCTCTTAATGCTAGAGCCTTCCCTTTGTTAATTACTTCCTGTTTATTCTGCTCATAGCTTCTTTTGTATATATTTGCTTGTATGTAATCTTTCCCATTACATTTCTGAGTTCCCTGTGAGCACAGCCTATCTTCTGCCTCTTTTTGCATACCCAGAACTTAACACTGTGCCTAGTCTGCCACATATTAGGTGCTTAAAAATATTTATTGACAATACATTCATAAATGTTTGAATTATATTGTTTCATTTAATCAAATCATCTCACTTTACAGAATAACTTTTAAATTATAAAGTGTTATAAGTGAGCTATTATTAATAATACTATGTTGATTCAATAAAGGAATGGATTCATTTTAAAAATCATTACTCTTATGAATCCCAATTGTGATGTTTTTCCTAATCACTGAAGATACAAATGAGATGGAGAGCAATCGTAAGAGCAAAAATTGAGGCCCAGTGACCCTGCCCAAACATCATTCCTATGGAATTAAATTCTCCTGTAATGTTTCACCCAATGTCACATTTTCAAAGAAATACTTTTTTGTGTTAAGTATCTAAGGCCAGATTTAAACTCAGGTCCTCCTGACTCCAGGGCCAGTGCTCTATTCACTGTGCCACCTAGCTGCCCCATACAAAACTATTTTTAAAGGAATAACATGATCTGCGAATCAGTCCCTGGATGTCCACAAAGGGGCTGACTACTATTCTGATCAAGCATTCAGCGGGCACCCAGAAGACAGACAGGAGCACTGGCAGACTAATAGGTCCAAAGAATGCCATGTCAAAGAAAGGGAATTATGGAGTTGTATAAATAAACACTCAGATGGGATTTTATTCAACCACATGACAAGCCTACTGATTCTATCTTGGAGACCCCATCCCCTCCACATATTCTGATGACATTGACAGGAGAACTCAGGTCCCACACCAAGAAGGTCTGATGGAGTTAAGTACAGAGAAACATCAGAGAAAGACAGAGAAAAAGGAGAGAAACAGAGAAAAAGAAACAAAGAGATGAAGGGAAATAGAGGGATGGAAAGGGAGAAGATAAGAACAAAAGGGAAGTTCCAAATCTGGCTTAGAAGCTACATTCTTTAACAAAGTCTACTATTGTAGGACAGACAATGGCTTGGAAGATAGGAGAAACAGCCAGTATTGGTTCATGCCTTTAACAGAGTGGCTCTTGGCTGGCTGGCAGGGGATTAAGGGTGGCAAACTGTCTCAATCCTTTTCCTAAATTGCAGCAAAACTAGCAATCAGGGAAATTTGAGAAACCCTATACTAATGGGCCAAACATAACTAAGGAGTGGGATAAATGTCCTACTTAGCAGGCAGAATACATTAAAAATTAAAATATTACATTTTCTATAACTGAGTAGCATATGAATGGACCACCTTGTTTGACAACTGAATTCTATCTTTGGAAAAAAGACATCCTTTTAACAAATCACAGTTTAAATGCTTTAGATTTTTATATTATCAATGATGTTTTCACATTTAAAAAAATTAAATGATTAAAATTCAGATTAAAATGAAATCATATAATAATGGGCCTGAAATGGATATATTTATTTTGCAATGAGCTGGCAGACTGGCTACAAAATTCATTATCACTCAGCAAGTGGCAATGATATAGGAGAATATATTTGCCCCTGATAACCAGGCCTGTAAAATAATTACTCAAACACTACATGTGACTACCAACTTACTTGGTCAAAAAATATTTACTGTAGGGGCGGCTAGGTGGTGCAGTGAGTAAAGTGCTAGCCCCAGAGTCTGGAGTTTGGTTCCGGCCTCAGACACTTAACACCCACACAAAAAACTGGGCAAGTTACTTAACCCCAGTTGCCCTGCAAAAAGGCAAATATATATATTCACTGTTAAGTCATCAATTTCTTATCTGTATTAATGTTGCTCATTTGTTACGGGGGGGGGGGGGAAATCTTTTTTTTCCTTTAATAAAGAAGCACTGATTTAATAAATTACTTACAACAGATTATCACACATTTGCACTTCTAAAGCAGCATCAAGAATTGTTTTTCCATCACTGAAAGGCAAAATAGTTTTAGATTATTAATGAATCTTTTGACTTAGATCACAAACTAGATCCCACTGTGGAAGAGATGGATAAAATCTGTGCTTAGAGTCTGGAAGGAAGACTTTCACCACATTAAAAATCACACTAAGGATCAAAGAAAGGGAGCTACCAGATAATATAAATAGACCCTCTGTTGTTATTTTATTCAACAACAGGATAAATCCACTGATTCAAGGAGGTTTCCACCATTTCATCTAGATATTCTTATGGGATTAACAAGAGACTTTTAGGCTAAGGTCAGAGGGGGTTAACAACAGATAAACAGCCACACCAGAATAAACCTGAACTTTGGCAACTCCCAAGAGGTAAAAGTTAGCAAATTATGCTCCCAAGGTGGTCATTCACCTTCCCCAGCCCCCAAATCATCTACTATCCTGTCTCTATTACTCAAGCTCCCAAATAAGGAAAATGGATGAGTAGCCACACGAGATAGGCTCCTTTTACAGCCATTAACATGGCCTTAATGTTGGGTAAAACCTATATATGTATTTCCCTTTATTATGAAGAGGAGATGGCCACCTGGCCAAGGCTGATGCTAATTCAACATTTTATCTTTTAAACTTACATCTAGGTTTATTGACCTCTAGTCAAATTGATCAAAGTGGGAAGAATTACTCTCCAGGAAGATCTTCGTGAGGGGGTGCAGGCTCTGGGAACCCCCTTAAATCTTCCCACTAAATGAGGCATTTGCCTGAGGCTATAAGCCCTTCATTATCCTAGGCCCAAATCTCTTAACTTAGCCTAGCCCTCCATTGTCCACCTGCCTCCCACCCTTGATCCTATCAAAATATCTATACCCAAATCTGTTACCCTTAAACTAGCCTAGTCCTCCATGGTCAGTCATCTTCAGCGATTTCCCACCCTCAATCCCATTCCTGGAGTATGATCTCAAGATCCTCCTTAAACTCCTCCTCAAGACCTTCCTCTAGATCACTCCTAGACCCCTCCCACAGTCTTTCTGTATATAAGATCCATCCTGCCTCCATGAAAGTACTAAGATTCAATCTAGCTCAGGCTCAAGTCTATATCAGATTATTCTGACCCATTTGTCATTACAAGTGTCACAAATACTTAGACTACTTAAGAGTCTACCCATTATGGTGAATCTTTAATAAACTTCTTTTTACTTTGGCTGAGAAAAGGCTTGAGTTGAATTCATTTGGAAGGACCTGGCATGTTGGTATTTTGGGGTCCTGAGCAGCCCTAAACCCCAAACCTCAATATTAGGATCTCCAGTCTGAAGAATTCCGCAACACCACTTAACTGACATTTTTAAAGACGCCTGAAATGCTAAAAAATCTTTACACCTTTTTAAAGGAAAATTAAATGTATGATATCATGATATATTAAATTATATTTCTATTCCTAATTATAGTGTTACTTTCTACAATTTTCTTTTTAATTACTTATAATTTTTAAAAATAATTTTATTTGGAAACGTTATAGAATAACCTTGTTACCTCCATATTTTAAAAATGAAACACAACCTTTGGATGATCTAGTCTAGCACCATACCACTAGATTTATAATCTAAAGTGTACTTTAAAGGAGACATACTTCACATCAGCTAAAGTCTCTGATATAGGTAGAGATTTTGACCTGTCAGATGTTTCCAAGTCTTTGGATATTGGTGAAAACGAAGGCACTGAAACTTCTAAGATGTCCATATGGAGCTGTAATAAAATCATAAAAAAAGAAAAAAATGTAAATAAAAAAATATAGCAGTTTATAACAATGAAAGAAATAACTCAAATACGTGGTTAGTTATCAACATTTATTATATTCCATCAGTGGGCCAACGAGCCACAGAATTTGAGACTTATAATGGAAACTCAGAAATGATCCCATCCAAATCATAGATATAACGTAACATACCTGACAAATGGTCATCTATTTTCCCTTTAAAGAATTACAATGAGAGAGAAGCCAAAACTTGCCTCTTTGCAAGTTCTACCAATTGTTTCTGGTTCTGGTCTCTGGGGTCACACCAGAAAAAGTTTAAGTCCTCTTCATGTGACAGCCTTTAAGACATTTGAATATCTTGTTACATGTGAGTCATCTCTTCTCCAGGCTAAATTAATTGATCTTCATAAGATATGGACTCAAATCACTTAATATCTGGCATATAATAAGTATTTAATAAATGCTTGTTTCCAAGACGATTAAAATGACTATATAATTTCTTATTTATCCCATTTGTCCTGTAATTGCCTAAGTCGTGGTTCTTTGTTTCTGAACTTAGTTCAGAGATTCATCTGGTCTTGTAATGAGTTAATTTTAGAAATCCAGTTCTCTTGCTAATCACTGTTATATTCTTGCCTCAAGGAAATCTTTTCCTTGGCAAATATGAATTGCAAACCAGGGAGACTGGTTAAGTATCTTTACACCACACCAAGCTATCCCTCAAGTATGTTTAGTTTGTTTCCCCAAGAAGTCTGGCTCAGAATCTTTTGAATTGGCAAACAGACTCAAACAATGAACGCTCTTTTTTTTTTAAAGCAACTGGGGTTAAGTAACTTGCCCAATGTTACACAGCCAGTTTTTTTTGTGTAGGTGTTAAGTATCTGAGGCTGGAACCTATCATGGGTCCTCCGGAGTCCGGGTCCTCCCGACTCCAGGGCCAGCGTTCTTACTCACTGTGCCACCTAGCCACCCCTCAATGAACACTTCTTAGTTGTAGGATAGAAGTAGGGGGCTGTTGATAGTTCTTATTCCCAATTTTCAACCAATCATATTATCCCCCATGCCTCAGCTGAGTAGCCAGTCATGTTGTCCTCAGTCCTATGATGTCACGTACACTGTTCCTTCTGTTCTTTGTTATAACCTTGTAAAAATGAGTGAAAGCCCTACTAATAAAATGTTTTCTTGCTCAGAGAAACTCACTTCAGTTTACCATTATCGATTTTTACTCTCAATTTACTTTCCTTCCCCTTTCCCTTGTTCTGGCCAAATTAGAAGACAAGATAAAGATCACAAATATGAAAAAAAAAAAAAAACCAAAAGTAATCTTTCTTGGGTTTGAAATTTATTTATTTGTTTGTTTTTTAAAGCAATCGGGGTTAAGAAACTTGCTCAAGGTTACAGGGCCACTTATTTCTGGGTGTGGTGCTGAGTATCTGAGCCCGAATTTGATCCAGGTCATCCTGACACTGGAGCCCATGCTCTTACTCTCTGAGCCACCTGGCCGCCCCTAAGCAATTGGGGTTAAGTAACTTGCTCAAGGTTACACAGCCAGGTGTTTCTGGGTGGGTGTTAAGTGTCTGAGCCCAGGATTCGATCCCCAGGTCATCCCAACACTGGAGCCGGTGCTCTTACTCACTGTGCTACCTGGCTGCCCCTTGGGATTGAAATTTAAAGAAAAGAGATTACAATCTTTTTATGACTACACCGAAAAAGAAAATATGCCAAATCAGGTATGATCTCTTGAATATAAACATGCAGATTATGATGTGAACAAAAATTAAGTTTATATTGATCCTTCATAGTGCAGTTTCTCTGGGTTTACTGAAGATTTTAGAGTTGTTCATTAAGAAATTAAAATATTTTCAAACATTCTTTAAATCTCTCTCTCTCAGGGACATTGTAGGCTACCTAAATTTCCTCATTCCTCACAATGACTTTATTACTCTCTTAAAAGACAGAGATGCATTTGTACAGATTAACTGCTTTGTCTTCTCTTAGGTAAATTGTATTCAAGGTGATTTGTTCTTCTTTAAATCCTTAGAAGTAGCCATCCAGAAAGACATGACTGGGAAAATGTGACCATATATATGCTCAACAAATGATTTTGGTGGATTCACTTATTTAGAAAATTGAAGCAAATAATTTACACAAAGCTGCAATTCTTTAAGCACATAAATGTAATTAGGTAGAAACAGCAAATTTTCATCAGAAATCTGCAAGTTCTCATCTCTGAAAACCCAATAACAAAGTTATCTAATTGATAAGAAATGACGCAAAACACATTCTCCATAATGTAGTTCGGAGGTTTCAGAGTGGGCACCCAACTAATACCTTTGGCAGCTGAGAAAACCCCAGCAATTAGGACAAAGTTCCTCTGTCAGGTAGCAGAGTCCTACTGTGGCAAAAAGCCCCAAAGTCAAGTAATTAAGTGGCAACATGAGCAAATGAAGGAAGCAAAGCAAGCAGAGCAACCCAACTTTACACTCCTATTCTAGGGACAAAAAGGATCAAAGCATGGAACAGAAGGAAGGCAGCAAAGTCAGAACTCCTGCACCAAAAGCTTCCAAGAAAAACATGAGCTGGTTACAGGCCATAGAGGACCTTAAGAAGGATTTTGAAAACCAAATAAGAGAAGGCGGGGAAAAATTGAGAAGACAAATGAGAACAATGCAAGAAAATTATGAAATGAGAGTCAACAGCCTGACTGAACAAAATCACAACTTAAAAAATAGACTAACTCAAATGGAAAAAGAGGCTCAAAAAGGCAATGAGGAGAAGAATGCCTTCAAAAGCCAAATTTGCCAGATGGAAAAAGAATCTCAAAAGCTCACTGAAGAGAATCATTCCTTCAGAATTAGACTGGAGCAAATGGAAGTTAGTGACTTCATGAGAAATCAAGATACTATTAAACAGATCCAAACAAATGAAAAAATAGAAGGCAATGTGAAATATCTCATTGGGAAAGCCACTGACCTGGAAAATAGATCCAGGAGAGATAATTTAAAAATTATTGGACTGTCTGACAGCCATGATCAAAAAAAGAACCTAGAAATCATCCTTCAAGAAATATTCAAGGAAAATTGCCCTGATATTTTAGAAACAGACGGCAAAATAGAGTTTGAAAGAATTCACTGATCACCTCCTGAAAAAGATCCCAAAAAGAAAACTCCTAGGAATATTATAGCCAGGTTCTGGAATTCCCAGATCAAGGGGAAAATATTACAAGCAGACAGGAAGAAACAATTTGAATATTGTGGAAACACAAATCAGGATAACACAGGATCTGGTAGCTTCTACACTGAGAGATTGAAGGGCTTAGAATATGATATTCCAGAGGTCAAAGGAGCTGGGATTAAAACCAAGAATCACCTACCCAGCAAAACCAAGTATCATGTTTCAGGGGAAAATATGGTCATTCAGTGGAATAGAGTACTTTCAAGCATTCTTGATGAAAAAACCAGAATTGAATATAAAATTTCACATTCAGATACAAGAAGCAAGAGAAGCATAAGAAGGTAAACAGGGAAAAGAAATCATAAGGGACTTATCAAAGTTGAACAACTTACATTCCTACATGGAAAAATGATAATTGTAACGGATGAAACTTTTATCAGTAAGAGAATAATTGAAAGTAATAGGAATGTGTATATATATATATGTGTGTGTCTATATAGGAGGGTATATGGGCATATGAATATATGTGTTCATGTGTATATATGTGTACAGGTATACATAGAGGGTACAGGACCAGTTTAATGGGAAGGGATGATACTTAAAAGTGATATTAAGAGGTGAAAGAGGAATATAATGAGAGGAGATGGGGAGAGATAGAATAGGATAAATTATCTCATATAGAAGAGGCAATGGTTACAGTGGAGGGGAAGAATAGGAAGGCAAAAGGCAATGGGTCAACCTTATTCTCATTGCATTTGGTTTAGGGAGGGAATGACATACATACTAAATAGGTTTTCTCACTCTACAGAAGAGTAGGGGGAAAGGGGATGGGAGGGGGGATGATGGAAGGGAGGGCAGGCTGGCGGGGAGGGAAGTTGAAAGCACCCACTTTTGAAAAGGGACAGGATCAAAGTAGAGAATAGAACAAGTGGGAGGTGGGATAGGAGGGAGGGAAATACATTCAGTCTTTTACAGTATATCCACTATGGAAATGTTTTGCATACCTATACATGTACAACCTATACTGAATTGCTTATCTTCCCAATAAGGATGGGTGACAAGAGAGGAAGGGAATGAATCTGGAATTCAAAGTTTTAAAATCAAATGTTTAAAATATATATATGTACTATTATTAATATTACTTTACATGTAATTGGGAAATAAGACATACAGGCACTGGGGCATAGAGATCCAACATGCCCTACTGGAAAGTCAGAAGGGGGTGTGGGAGAAGATATGGGAGAGAACAGATTGGAGGAGGTGATATCCAGTGTGATCAATATTTGGGGGTGGTGGGTAGGGGAAAAAAGGGAAAAAATTTTTAACTCAAAATCTTGCGGAAATGAATGATGTAAACTAGAAGTTAATAAAGCATTTGATTAAAAAAAAAAAAAGAGGACCCGAGTTCAAATTTGCCTCAGACAATTAACACAAAAACTAGCTGTGTGACCTTGGGCAAGTCAATTAACCCCAATTGCCCTGCCTTCCCCCCTGCAAAGAGCAAAAAAAAAGGGGGGGAGGGGGAGAATGTCAGTAGTATACTTAAAAATGAGATAATATTTAAATTAAACATAAATATAGTAATTTGTAATAGAACCAGTCTGAATTTCAAGAAATTTCTGACTTACTGGAGATTCAAAAAACTGAAAAGATCAAAGAGGGGGTGGTGTGAGTGAAGATAAGAGACTCTTCTCCAAGATATTGAGAAATCTATAATGATTTTCAACCATAATTTCATAAATATTGATATTCTTCCATGGATTGAAAAAAAGAAATTATGAAGGATATTTTTCCATGGAGATAATTTTGACATGCATTCTATTAGACTAATGTTTACTGGATTAACGGCAATAAGTTCTATTTTACATTTTATAGTTTAAATGTTCATAAGATTGTTTTATATTGATGCTATAATTTTATGTTTCTACCACTACAATTTTCAGAAACATTATATATCTGTGCTGTTAACATCTGGGAATTATACCTAGAATGTGGTGTGTTATAGGACTGTATCCTCTTTGGTATGAATGCTATACACATTTATCAATTAGAGTCATTTTATAGTAGAAATAAACATTTCTCTGGCTGACATGGTACTCCTTCTAGAAAGACAATGTATAAACATTATCCTCTAATACATAAATTATTGATTTTCTGGTAAACAATTGATTTTTGGTAAACAGTACAAAAAACCTTGAGGGGTTAACAAAAAAGAAGAATTAAGTGTTCAACAAGTATTAACTATTCATGGTCAAAATTAGGATCATTAAGCAAATCAACACCTGACCTGAGATAAGACTTCCCTTACTTTGAAGTCATAGAATCCTAGCTCCAGACTTGAAAGGCACTTAAGAGGTTTCCAAGCCCAAACCTCTTATTTAACAGATAAGGTAACTGAGTACTATGGAAGTTAAGTGACTTGCCAAAGGTCACAAAGGTATTAAGCATGATTTAAGGTCAAGTCTTCTGACTGCAAAGTCAATGCTCTTTCCACTAAAACTGATGTCACCTTAACCTCTGAAATTTGAGTAAAATATTTTAAATAAATGTGCCTTTAGGACAGTAGTTTTCCAGGGAGGAGGCTGGCTTGTCACCTTCATACCCCAACTACAACTTTTAGAAAAAGGAGATATAGGTAGAAGATGGAAAAACCAGGACAGGAGAAGTGGGGAAAGATGCAGAAGGAACCTGAGAACCAAGTATGGAAGTAAAAAGTTGCTGAGAAATAAGCAAGAAGAAAAAGGCAGTCTGGAGATGTGAACTGTGCTATGCATGATCCAAGCCAGAGAGTGCCAGGATCCACACCTCCCTGGCAGTGAGAGCTGGTACCCTCCCTTCTACCTCCTAGTCACTTTTTACTCTAAGCTGGGCCTGCAAGCTCATCAATTCCTTATTTATCGCTGTAAACTTAAATCTCAATTGTCTACTATGTAGCCCTGTTGGCCAACAGAAATGTTAAGTGTGTGTATGTGTTTTATTTTGAGCCTACAAATAGAGAGAGAGGATAAGACTATCCTCCTTTGTACTAGAGAGATTTTCAGCTTCCGGCCAAGACAGGATGGACTGGGTTTAAATGGTAAGCTACTCTTTTGAGAGAAGAGAGAGATGAAAGAATGCCATGCCTCCACAATAGAGGGAAGGACTTCCCCCCATCTCTCATCTTCAGACAGCAAGCAACACTGGTGAACAAGGCCTTAGTTGGCTTCTCCATCATGGACATGGAGAAGAAGGGAGGGCATAGAAAAACCCTCTTCCTCTTTTGTGGAAGCATAGCTTCTTTCTATTCCCTTCCCACTCAGGGGAGTGGCTTATCTAACAAACCTAACCTGACAAAAAATGAAAGTAAACTTACATGTATAGCTTGCTGATCTCACCAGCATATAATTTATTTCTGGGAATATCTGAATGTGAATTCATAGACCACAGATGCAGAGATTAATACTTCGTCCTAATTGCTCCCCCAGATCTTTTCCTGCTGAGCACACTTTTTGTTTCCTTAGAATAAAGGAGTGTTTTTGCTCTTTCTCTTAAGCATTTATAGAATACACAAATAGCTTAGCATTCCTGCTGGCTAACAGGATTTTTATACTGGATAAATCAGATCTAAATCTGAATCTTTATCTGTTGGACTCTCACGGTTAGGCTCTCTGGGTAGACACATATTTGAATGCTCGGCTCTGGTTCCTTCTTCCTCTTTGCCTGGCACTAATTTCTTCTGTTGCTCCCAAAATTCTCTTTTCCAAGGTTGGGGGAGGGGTTAGTCAGTCAGTCACTCCCCTAAATCTCTCTGCTTCAAAGGCAGGTTATGCTAAATTATATTTTGAAAAACATACCTCTTCTGGAACACTTGTGTTCAATACATCATGACTGGGAGATCCTGTAACTGGAGAAGAAGGTGGACTCTTTTCTAGATCGCTGACACTCTGCATTTCCAGCAAGGCTGAAATTGAGCTAGGTAATTCTTCATACTCACCTTCTTTGCCTAGGTAAAGACGAAACATAAGTTCAGGTCAATACTTCAACTAATGATCTCTAATTCCTGGAGAAAGGTTTATGAATAAAGGAGATGAAAATAATTATTGTAGGCTCAACTTTTTCCTATCCCAGATCTATGATTTCACTAGTGCTGAGAATTTCCAGTGTGTAACATCCCTCCAGAGATGCAAATAGGACCTCCTCTGTCATTTATGCCTCAGAGAACTGTCTGGGGGTACCTCAGAAAGAAGGCATGAAGCCATGTCTTCCCAACTCTTCAGCTAGCCCTCCATTCCCCCTTCAGTTCAGGAGGATGGAAACTTTACTCAAATTCCCAAATTCTAGGAGTCTACATTTCCTGGTACTGAATGAACACTTCATGATAGCTGGAATAAAGCATAATTCTATAATCTCTGACTAGAGGTCCTCCTCTTCAGGTTGTTGTACAGTTGTTTTCAGTTTTCAGTCATGTCTGTCTCTAACACCTTCTTGGCAAAAGATACTGGAGTGTAGGGGTAACTAGGTGGTACAGTGAATAAAGCATGGACCCTGAAGTCAGGAGGACCTGAGCTCAAATCTGGTCTCAGACACTTCACATTTACTAGTTGTGTGACCTTGGGCTAGTCACTTAACCCCCAACTGCCCTGCATTCCCCCCTCCAAAAAAGACAAAAAAAAAATACTAGAGTGGTTTGCCACTTCTTTCTCCAGCTGATTCTAAAGATGGGGAAACTGAGGCAAACAGGGTTGAGTAACTTACTCAGGGATACGTGAGATTAGATTTGAACTCAAGATGAGTCTTGCTGACTCTAGGTCTGGTGCTCTATCCATTGTATATAAGTTTTATTTTCATGAACATGGAGTTTGTGTTTTGAAAAAGACACATATTTTAGGACTGGCTACCCTAAGAGTTTCAAACTCAGTTTAAACCAGGGGTTCACAAACCTCCAAAAGTTCCATGACTGAATTTCACGGTGTCTGTGAACTGAAATGAAGGGGAAAAAAATGCATTTTTATTTTCACTAACCTCTAAGTGATATTTAGCAATTTCTTTCATTTTTAAAAAACCTTCTGAGAAGTGAAAAACATACTTCACTAGACTGCCAAAGGGGTATGTGACACAAACAAGTTAAAAAACCTGGCATTCCTTGAGTATAAATTGATCTATCATTTTTATTTAGAAATAACTTATTATCACTCAACTCCTCAATTGCAATCAAACTGAATTAAACATATCAAACTCTAAGAAATAATTATTAATCTGCTACAAATACTTTTAATTTTTATAACTGCTATGACTATACATCATGTAACATCAAGAATCGAAATTATAGGTAAGCCCAAAGGCAAGAGAAATAAATATATGGTAAATAGAAGCAAGAATAATAGGAGATTAGAGACCCAAATCCGGAAGGGTCATCAGAGCCTATTATTTAATAGTTGAAGAAACTGAGGCTGAGGGAATAGGGAATACTCATAGGAGGAGAAAGTTAATCAGACTTCTCTAAATCCAGTCAGCTCACTCTACAATGCTTTGTCTGAGCCAAAAGATATCACTGTTATATAATCAGAAATGGCACTACTGAGCCTGTCAATATAGAAGAGTGAGGGATAGCAAATAGAACCTGAGAGACATCTACAATATATTAAAAGAACCAGGGAGAGGCCTCTAATAAATTGGGAACTCACCCCTCCCCCCAAATAAGAGACTTCTAAAAAAGGCATGAACAAGGATCATGCCAAAAGGTATAGTAGTGACCTTGACCAGGGCAAAGAGTCGAAGATGCTTTCAAAAGCCTGAAATAAGAAACTGGAAAAAAGAAACAGTTAATTCGTTAAACATACAACAGTCAAATACAAATATCAAGCAATTGCTTTTTGACAAAATTTTCCCAGAACTGCCCAGGATTAAATAGTCAATTACTTAAAAGAAATATATTAGAAATGTTACTCAAGCAAGAAAGGGAAGGGCGATCATTGAAAGTATATAACCTATGAGCTATACTAAGATTTTGTAATTCAGTCATTTTCAGTTGTGTTCAACTCTTTGTGACCCTATTTTAGGCAAAGATACTGGAGTGGTTTGCCATTTCCTTTTCCAGCTGATTTTACAGATGAGGAAACTGAGGGAAACAGGGTCAAGGGACTTGCCCGTATGCGTGTGTGTCTATTTAAAACTATCAGATAGATTTAATTGCTAAGGCATTATCAATAATCTTTGAAAGACTATGGAGAATGAAAGAAGTACTTTAGTTTTGGAAGAAGGACAAATGTCTTAATTTCCAAAACAGAAAAGGCGATGAATTCTGTAAACTATAGGTCAGAGAATCTGATTTAGATTCCTAGGAAACCTCTAGAAAGTATTATTAGAAGGATATTAGTGAGCATCTAGAAAAGGAATCAATGATGACAAAAAAACTATGCCAGGCTTGTTTACTATGTGTAATGGGAAAATTTTTAAGAATTTTTAAGAACTTCCCTGCCCCAAGGCTAAAATGCACCTGGAGCCTGGGATGGGAGGCTTGTTTTTCAGAGACACTTTTTGATTGGCCAGTAGGTCCAGAAGGTTGTTACATTCTCTGAGCCAGGAGAAGGCTATATAAACCCTGATTTGAGGCTTTGTTTTGGGGCTCTCTTTGAGAAGTGTTTTGTGATTTGATCAGATGAGACTCTGGGTAGCCATTGTCGAGAGCCCCCTGGCTTTGAAAAACCCAGATGTTGATTTGGTATGGATGTAATGGTTGGACAGTTTGGAAACCTGTCTACTTGATCTGTTTCTCTGTCTTGATAATTCTGTCTGTATACTCTGAAGTTCGAGGTGCTGACCTTTTTCCACTGAACTAGGTAAACGATATATACTTGACTGATTAAAGTAAGCTTGTTAACCAATTTTGAGTTACTTTCCTTTAGCAAAGCAGATCTAAGAACCTGTGTTGGCAGCCACCCTGGGGATGCTGGGGTTCTTGCTGCTACACTATGGCTAATGCTCTGAAGCAGCAGCATCAAGGCTGGTTGAATAGCTTGCTACCTATGTGGCATCCAACTTCCATGTCTCAGCTGAAGAATGTGGAAGCCAGGAACCTGCAGAGTCTCCAAAATAAGTTCTTGGACTGCTATGTGTCCCTCTCAAATCATAGTATGAACTGGACAACTACAGTGAGCCCAGAGTTGGAGGCCTACATGCCCTCGGTGATAGTACATGGTTTTGGGGATGGCATGGTTCTCTGGATCTCAAAAATGGACTCACTGAGTATTCAACATAGAGTGCAAACATACAACCTACTGGGCTTTGAGAGAAGCTCAAGATCAATTTTTCTTGATGGTGCGCAGGGTGCTGAAGATGAGTTTGTGACCTCAACGTAGACCTCATGGGAGACTATCGGTATTCCCAATATGATTCTCTTGGGGCACAGCTTCAGAGGATTCCTTGCCACATTTTGCTTTATCAAGCATCCTGAAAGAGTCAGCTACGTCATCCTCATAGACCTATAGGATTTACCCACTTTGGACTGGCTCAAGTGAAATCTGGGCACCCCCAACCTAGTTCAAGGCTATTGCCACTGTCCTGGGGCATTCCAAACCTTTAGCTATCTTAAGGGTGCCTAGACCCTAGAGGACTGGCCTGGTGTAGTGATTCCATCCTGACTTTAAGCAAAAAATCACTGATTTCTTTGATGATAATCATATCAAAATATATATACCACTGTAATACCCAGAATTGAAGGTGTAAGAGAGCATTCAAGGTATTATGGAGTCCACCTAATTTGGAAAGTTGTAACTATTACTATGACCAATGGAGTCAACATGAGAAAGTAAAACTTCAGAGGCCAGGCTTTTATGTCTATGCATTGGAATGTGATTCACACCTTATCTATACACACTAACCACACATCTTCAATACTGTGGTAGAAGAGATCTGTGAGTCAGTTGACTTGAGCTGCCACACTCAGAGAAAGGGAAAAAGAGAGCACAGAGATTCAGCCCTCATTCATTTTCCTCTCTGCTTCCCTCTCTCCTTATCCTCACCAACTAATATACTACCTAGGAAGAGTCTTCATTGGGGCAACCAGGTGGCTCAGCAAGTAAGAGAACCGGCTCCAGTGTTGGGATGACCTAGGGATTAAATCCGGGCTCCCCGGATACTTAGCACCACACCCAGAAATAACTGGCCGAGTAACCTTGAGCAAGTTACTTAACCCCAACTGCTTAAAAAAAAAAGTCTTCATACTCTTCAGAGGGAGGGGGCAGGACAACAGTCATGAACAGCTCTTCCTGAACACATCGTGAAGCTGAGTAGTGGCCTTGAGTTGCCTAACCTAGGAATTTCCATAAAGGATCTTGGATCACCATCTTGTTTTCTCATGCCAAAGCCATGATTTAATAATAATTTAATTATAATAATTAATATAAATAATATAATAGCATAATTATATTATATAAATCAGATAATTATATAAAATTATAAATTGTATAAATTACATAAATAATAAATAAAATGATTCATGTAATATAATAATTAATTTAATAATTTAAGTGTTGCACAAAACCAAAGATCTCTTCATGTATTCTACTCTCTACTTTCCTGATACATACTTTGCCAAAGGATAGGGGTCATCTCTCCCCATCTAGAATGGAGAAACTAGAATTATCAAGCCTTTCCCAGATTGGGAATTCCCCATGACCATTGCTGGGGATAAGCCCTGTGTGGAATAGGCCTCTTTCCTTTTATTTTCCCACCTTTCATCTCTGGATAAGACCCTGTAGCACAGACTCACTTTCATTACACTGAACCTATCCTGAAGTCTGAAATCCTTATTTCCTTGGGTTCCTTAGAATGATAAAATCTTAGAGCTACCTTCAATTCTATTCTAGTCCCTTTATCTTATATAGGAAGAAATTGAGGCATAAAAAAATAAGTTATCTAAGGGCATAAAGTTACTCAGTGCAAAAATGGGGACTAAGTCTCAGGTTTCCTCTAGTGTCTATTGTCACTCTATATCCAATTATTTTTAATCTTGTAGAATGAAATTGGTCCAGCTGCCATATATATATATAGACACATCTGTCAGCTCATTCACATCTCAATGTTCTACTTCCACCTGTGATGAGCAGCATTGCCTCTCCTGCTTCCATCTCATCTTGGGCTGCCATTAAACCACAGACTTAGTCCAGTATTGAGCTTTTTCCTTCTGACTATTCTCTGGGAGACCTTAAGAGTTTTCCCTCCGGGCCTTGGGCATTAAAGCCCCTCATGGATTACCAGTGATCCCTGATGGAGAGACAAGGGCAATGATTTCATCCCCTCTCCCATTGCTGACTGCCCCAGTATTAACAAAATCTTGCCACCAGCTATAAGTCCCCAACACATAGTCCCTGTTGCCATTGGGGGAAAGTCATGGCAACTTATCTTCACCGTAGAGATTGCTCTCATTATGTGACCCTCAAACTCAGCCTTTTGGTAGTGTTGCCAGTTTAGTCCTGCTACTTATCTATCAACATCACATATCTCAATGGTGTAATGCTATAGGTCCTTGCCCTGGGATGGCAAGTAGTGTCGATGAGACTGGCTACCTAATCCAGACTATCTTCGATCTACACCCCCACACTCCCTTTACAAGTTTTGTTATTAACCATATATTTCTAATGTATTTGTACCTGATGCTTTATACCAGCCTATTCATCCTGGGGCCCTTTTCTATATTAATTTAAAAAAAAAAAAACAGCTCATACCAAAATAACCTCATTTTTTTGTTTTTTTCTTTTGGACATGGCACTAGACTGGCAGACAAGGAGAAAGCTTTAGATAAAATTTATCTAGATTTTAGGAAAACACTTAATATTCTCTCAAGATAACCTTGTAGACAAGATAGGGACATATAGACCTGATAACAGTACAGCCACTTGGATCAGAACTTTTTGAATGGACACGACTTAAGAGTAGTCATTAATGGTTTGATGTCAGCTTAGAAGGTGATCTTAAGTAGAAGGCCCCAGAGGAAGCTTTACTCTGCCCTCTGCTATTTAATACTTTTATCAATGACTTGAAGGCATAACAGAGATGGCTTATGAAATTTGCAATTAGCAAAAAGTAGAAAGGCATATCTGAGATGTTAAATGAAAAACTAAGAACATAAAAAGATTTTGATGGGTGAAATCTAATATGATTAAATTTAAGAAGAGTAAAATCCCACTTCAAAAATAATATTTACAAATACAATATTGGGGAAGAAGGACTAGAAAGTAGCTCATCAAAAAAAGATCTTTAGATTTAGTAAAGTGAAAGCTCATTATGAGTCAACTATGTGAAACAGACAGAAAAAAACCAGAACTAATACCAACTTATACCTTCATTAGGATTGGAGTAATATCCAGAATCCTGACAGAGATCAGTTTTTTAAAAGTACAAAGATAGAGAAAATGATCTCTAGATAGCTCTAGATTCTCTTTGAGAAAGATCTGAGAATATTAGTAGACTACACGCCCAGGATGAAGCACTGTAACAAGATCAGAAAAAAAAAAAAGGAAACTGATATCATCTAATGCTATATCAAGAAGAATAGAGTATCTAGAACGAGGAAGGTGACAGCCTTACTATATTCTGTGATTATCAGAATACTTTGTATACTTCTGGATTTGTATCTAGCATAAATATTATCCAATTTTTTTTGTCAAGAAATGAATTTTTAAAAATTCAGGGTAAATCTCATAGCAAAAATATACAATATTAATCCGTTTTAAATTTTAAGATTGCCATTTGTACTGTTCTCTATTGGGAGATCCACTGAAAACTGGATGGGTATGGGGGACTAGAGGGTGAACTAGATATTTTGCAGCTCTCTAAGTCTGAGTCTGTGATTAAGAGATTAATAAGTTTACAAACTCTGAAGTCAAATAAATATCCATTGTGAGTAGGATGCTTAGTCCTAAAAGCAGAGAAAGAAATCATAAACTAAAGCTACAGAGTGTCAAATGACTTTTAAAAAAGCATTTCAGTGTTCCCTCCCCATATATTAAATAACGAATAGAAGCTATATGGAGACATATTTTGGATGAATTTGAAGAGCAGCTTTCTAAGTTGTCCAACAATATAACGAGCAATCCTCATAGTCAGTGTGCTCCCTGTCACATAAAGTATTCGGTTAGGGACTAGATACATAGGCGATAAAAAAAAAAAAACAACTCAGGCAAAATGCATAGATATTAATGAATGCCTTCAATTAAGTACATTAAGCACACTCTAGGGGCGACTAGGTGGTGCTGGTGCAGTAAATAGAACACCGGCCCTGGACTCAGGAGGACCTGAGTTCAAATTCAGCCTCAGACACTTAACACTTACTAGCCATGTGACCTTGAGCAAGTCACTTAACCCCAATTGCCCTGCCTTCCCCTTTTCCCCCCACCACAAAAAAAAAGAAAATACCCTACCTTTTTTTCCTTGAGACAGGATCACCATATCCTGCACTTTCTTATATCTGCTCAAACAATGTCTAAGATCTTCAATTTTTCGATCCTATGAGAAAGTCATATTAGCTATATTGTTACTATGAGAAAGGGTATTTATGGTACTGAAGCCCTGCTTAAGTAGTGAACTTGGATAATTATTCATGCCTTTCAATAAAGGCTTATTAAATCTTCACAAAAGAAGTGTGTATGCATGTATGTATGAGTCTATGTCTGCGTGAATTCAGGGCAAAAATAACTGAGGGAACGTAAGAGTAGGAAGAAAAATGGACATCAGAAGAAAGAAGAGCTCATTTTGTTCCACTGGAATAAAAATTATGAACATGAAGGAATAAGAGAAAAATTAAAAAGGAAAATAAAAAGAACAGGCAAGAATCAGAAAACAAATAGATCATGAACAGATAAGAAAGACCTAAAACATGATATAACTAATTCAATGCTTATTAGCAAAATGATAAAGTAGCATACTGGCCATATTGTACTTTAAAATGTTATTTTTACTCAACCTCTCAGATAACAGGTAGATTTTTATGACTTAAATCTTTCTGCACTCAAAAGAATTAGTGTATCAAATTGGAGACAGCCAAGTTCGACTCATAAAAGTTAGTGTAGCTGGCACTTTCTTTTCCTCTTCTTCTTCTTCAGAAAGCCACAACTGAAATTAGAAACTCTCATGTAAAGGGAAGGAATCTTAGTCACTAGTTTTGACTAGGCCTCAAGTGTGTCCTGCCATTTATTTGCACAAGAAAATACTGTTAATGAAAGGTAGGCATTTGCTATGGCATCAAACAAAAATTTGATTTTGTCCATATCTACCTTTTCCTCATTTGCTGCCATCAGCGACTCCATAGATTTTTTCATTTTCTGTACTTCAATATCTGGAAATACACAATATCCCAAGAGTCAGTCTAGGTCGCACCACTATAGCATGGGTGGACTGTTGGCAAATGGGAGACATGTAACTTCTTTAGTTTTCAGATTAAAATGTTTTAATATAAACCTATTAAATGATTATTTTTATTTATAAAAACTGAACTTAAAATACGCACACAAAATGGTAAACTAAATGTGAAAAGTCGAAAATGAACACATTCAGCTTTGACCACCCAACCCACTGCCTCTGCTACCCCTTTCTCAACCTTCCCTGCCACTGATGCCTCTCCCAAAACATGAGAACTACAAAAATCTACCCAGAAGAATGAAAATGAACTTTTAATAATAACAAAAATTTTTTTTAATCCCCGAAGAAAGCAAAGCCATCTGTAATAGGCAATGGATGAATGTGACAGACTGTGTCCAGAATGAGGTAAGAGCTAATGATGTTTAGTCATAACCATTAAAATATATGAATGACAACAGCTTGGTGCAGTGGTAGAGGTGAGTACTGAGATAAACACACATGCTAAATGATGACTTCTTGAAAAGGTGAGCTATTATTAATGTTCCACAGAAAAAGATAAATACTTTGCTTCATCTATAAACTTCCAGACTATTAAAACAGTTTTTAAAGAAGGATCAAATAGGACAGATGCTTACAGCATTTCATATTTCTACCCAAATTTACCACAAAAATAATTCATCTATATACATAGCATTTTAAGGTTTACAAAGTGCTTTTTTTTCTAAAAAAAAAAAAATCAAATGATATAGATTTTTGAGGGGTGTGGGTGAGGTCTAGCATAGAAACCCCCCACCACCACCACCACCAATGCCAACTGGCAACTGGTCTATAACTCAGTTACCCAAGGCATTGAGAGGTTAAGTGACTCGTTCATGGTCACACAGTTTATATGTATGAACCTAAGTTTCCCTAACTCTATAATCATCCTTTTAACCACTATACCATGGTACCTCTAATGACATAGAAAGGGCAAGTATTAGTAGCCCCATTTATAGGTGAAGAAACTTAAATCTCAGAGAAGGATTTAGCTACAGTTGGGCAATGTCAGAGCTGGGCTCTGAATCCTGTTTTCTTCATTCTACACTTACTACTTTTTCTAGTATATCTTTCTGCCTGAGACAATAAGATGTAATGGTTAGAGAGCCGGTCACTAAGATAGAAAGATCTGGGTGCAAGTCCTGCCTGTGACCCTTAATGGTTATGTGACCTTAGGTAAGTAACTCATGTAACCTCTAGGTACTCCACGCAGTCCTGCAAGACTACGCATCAACCTGAATTAGTGAAGGTTATCTATCTGGGAGTCCCCTACACCAATGACATCCCAGGTCCAGACTTCATCCAGTCCCTAGATTCTTATCACATTCTGCTTTCATTCTAAGCATTCTTCCTTACACATATAAGCATAATAGTGCTGAAGGGAGTATGTTGTTCTTGTGGACTGATGAGGTTTAAAAATCTTTCTTTTTCAGACAAATTTGGAAGTCAGGTATAATTTGCTATCTAAAGGAGAGTTCCAGTGTCAGAAAAAGAACTGAATTTTGAGTTACAAGACAGAATTTGAGAACCAAAAACTTCTTTGGAGTTCACTCTGCTATAAAATGGGGCTAATAATCTACTTTGTAAACCTTAAAGTATTATTATCAATGAGTTAACTTTTGTTTTGGTGGTTCACTGTAAACTGGCTCTTGGAGCCAGAACCAAATGATGAGCTTGAATGTACAGAAGAATGCTCGATCCTTCGGTTTATTTGTTTAATGCTATGAAGACACAAAAAGCTTATTGATGAAACAATTTGACAGGTTTGGTGAAAGCAACATTTTAATATATGCAAAGTTACACGGATCACACTTCTGAAATGGGTAAATGTTGATGTAAAAATTCTATAAAGCTTACTTTTTTCTTTGAGCTTCTTTTTACAGTTTTCATCTGTGCAGGAAAACCCAGTGGATTGGAAGTTAGCTTAAGTTATAAAACGAGATTGTATTTTTAGCCTTTTCTATTTTGTGATCATTACCAGTTTCTAGGGAGTACCAAAAACATGACACTAAATTCAATAAAACTAACTTTTTAAGTGCTTTTATCCCACAGGTCTGTTCTATGCCAGCACCTCAGTTAAAATACCGTTCAATGTATCATACTAAAAAGACCATTGGCCTTGGAATCAAGGATTCTGGCTCTTCCACTAACTTGCTTCCTTATCTACATGATGAAAGGGATTCTATGACATGACATCTGCAATAATCTCCTTTTCCAAGTCAGGCTGGTTCCACTTTGCCAAACTGTCTTCAATCAGGCAGAAGTACCTCATGGAGTTGCCAAGGGTAAGGAAGAATGTCTCTCCCTTTTTTCCCAAGGAGAGAAGAGGATTCCACACCCCTTCTCTATTCTCATTCTACATGCAGTGCAGAAGGAAAGCTCTGCAAACTTAGGAACAACTCTGGGGCATGATAATGGTCTCTAGCCCTTCAACACTGTTTTGTTGTATACATGTACCAATTATAAGAATTTACTAGTTCAATAAGTCTATGAAGAAAATACACAATCTGTCAAAATGAAGAGAACTACTAAGAAAAAAAACTGACTCTTTTTTACCCTAGATCTTTATAGTTAAGACAGGGGGTATTCTGGAGTCAGTTCATACTATCTACTGAGAGCCAATTGGATATTTGTTAGATATTAGCCAATTGTTATATTTACAGTGTTAGCATTTAAACTTTCAGAAACTAGCAAATGCTAAAAATTGGGGCTTGATTTTATATATATAAAATAATGTAATATTATAGAATATATAAAATCAAGCCTTGATTCATATACACACATATACACATATAATATATGCTATATTTTATACATATATATATATATATATATATATATATATGGGGGACAATTTTTTCATTTTGAAAAACTGATGGAGAAAATGTTAATTATGCAGTTAAACTTAGGTGTGTTATGTGTACCTTTTTTTTTCCTTAAGAGCTGGTTGTTAAACATTTTTTCTGGAACATCTCTGGTTCTATATACCTTGGAGGATTTCATGATAAGACAGAACTATATGGCCTCTGGAAGTATTTTCTAACCTCTGTTCTAACTCATCTTACCTCTATCAATCACTTCAATTCCTTCTCCTTTCATTTTGCAAACCAGTTTTTCTTGTAATCTTTTTACTTCAGATTCTTTTTCTTCCAGCTGTTCTTTTAAAGCTGCAAGTTCATCCTGAATATAATATAGAATAACTTGGCTAAAGTTATTTAACTTTATTTGTTTATTTTTTTATTTATCAGAGATTATTTTAAAATATGTATCACATATGTCTTAATGTTCAAGTGAAATCTTTCTGAGAATTTAAGAGTCAAATCTCAGAATCCAACCAATTACACCAAAGGCCAATTAAAGTATGACCAATTAAAGATAATATAGCTACAATTTTAATAAATGTCAGGGAGTAGGCTATCAAATGGGAGAGAGATAAAATATAAGAGATAATTCAGGCCTCTGCAAAATTTGAATATTATACTAGGAAAAGGCTTGCTCACTATTTATTTATTTATGTTTTTTTTTTGATAACAAAAGATAAATGGATTCCATGTCTTAAATGAGGATGGCAAAATATAATGGATAGATGCTAACGTTCATGCCATTTCATCAGAACAAGATAACAGCCATATTTATCATACAGAAATAGAGCTCTTTCACACATCAGGCCAACTTTACCAGAACATGAGACCAGTTAACATTCATGACCAAAGCAAAAGAATAAAAGCCAATGTAACAATTGAGAAAATATAATAATAATAACAATTAGTGGGCATGGAACATTGTATATATCTTTAAATGGGTTTGATGTATTGATCAGTTTTACTGGTTTTGCCCCTCAGCTTCCCATTTTCCTTTCCTTTATCTTCTCTTTTTAAAAATATTCTTTGTTCTATGGGATAACTGCGGGGAAAGGAGAAGGTACAAGGATATTGGAAGAAATTTAGACAATGTAAAAAATATCAATAAAATATATTTTTAAGATGAAAAAGAGGTTAAAATAATAACCAGTACTTCGCAAGTGGTCAGTTCTCAAGCTTCTTAATTGCATGACTGTTTTCTTTGTATAGCATTTTGGGGGAAAGCTCTTAAACTGGATTCAATTAATAGTAAGATTGATGGGTGGGGTTTTTTTTTTGGGGGGGGGGTGCCATTTAAACTCAGAAACTGAAGCTTATGAACACTAAGAAACATAACCTTTATCAAAATCACTTTAAAAAAAGAAAGCCTCATGGGGCGGCTAGGTGTTGAAGTGAATAAAGCACCGGCCATGGAGTCAGGAGAACCTGGGTTCAGATCTGGCCTCAGACACTTAACACAAAAAATAGTCATGTGACCTTGGGCAAGTCACTTAACCCCATTTGCCATCCAAAAAGCAAAAAAAAGCCTCTTGAGAGAATATAGCCTTTTTTGAGTACCCAGCAGGTATATATGTAACATGACACTTCTCATACAATTAAGAAAAAAAGAATATTCAGAATCCCTCAAAGGACCCATTTAATTTTTTTTTTATTAAAGGTAATAGCAGGAGCATAGAAAAAAAGAGTGGAAAGAAAAAGAATTCCAGTCTCTCTGTGGTATGAAATAATTGTCAGACCAACAGCATTTAACCTTCTATCTCCCTCACTGCCTTTCCCCTTTTTTCCTCTTTCAAAAGATGCACAGATGATAGAATCAAATATAGTTTACTTTGAAGATGAAATTAGCTTCTTTACAAGGTAAAATTTTATGGATTAATGACCTAACAAATAGAGACTTAGGTCTAATCCAAGTTTAAGTTATATTGAACTTTCAAATTCATTTTCCCCATTCCATCCTTTTTCTTTCCCCCAACTCTACTCACTTGTGTTTTTGTTTTAATTGTTGTTCCAAAAATTTCCTGAAAGGTAGGATATAATCATGCTTAAGGATATTTTAATAAGTAATTTATGACTTTCAAAATAATCAGGCTACATGTCACAAAGAAAAATTAATGCACATTAAGAGAGCATGCCAGTCACATGGAGACATAAACACAGTTTAACGGGAAACACAAAGGTCCAACCATCCATCGTTTACTCCACCTTCAATGTCTGGCATTTTTGTTCCAGTCGCTGCTTTTCGTACTGCATCTGCCCCACTTTGATTTTCATGCTAGAAAGTTTGGCCATTAAAGACTGGTAACAGAGATAGAGCAGTGAAAGAAAACTAAAGATAGAAACAAAAACAAAAACAAAGCTACATAGCTTAGAGAAGGGAATCAGTTTACAAGGAGATTACATAAACAGAGAAATGGTAAATTAAGATTTTCATGATAAATCAAATTCTGGTTTTCCTTCAGTGTCACAGGGGGTACTTTAGGAGTTTCCCATTTGAGTGAATTCTTTTTACATCCATTATTCTTCATTTTCCATATTTTTATATTATTGGGGTGTGGTCTGAATTAACACATTTTAGGACTGTGTATAAGTAGTAAGAGCCACTTACTTTGGTAGATTTAAGCTTTTTCTCATATTGAAGCCTCTCACTGTCCATTTCACCAACTCTTAATCTCAAATCATCAATTTCCTGCATTAGGCCCTGTCATCAAAAAAAAAAAAAAATGGAAAAGCAATAAAGGAAATGTCATCAGTGTAAGGGTTATGGGATTTAAAGATCTCCCATGCCCCATGGACATGCTGACATAGCAGAGCAAGAAAAAAAAAAAAGCCGAGCTAACGGTCCTGTGGTTGGCAGTTGGTGGCAGTTGCCTTTTTTTTTTTTTTTGAGTTAAGACTCCTGCTGAGGACTGCCAGGGGCCGGAGCTGCTGGGAGCGCTCTTCCAGGACACTGGGTGGTTGTTGTGAGTGGGGAGAGGAGGACCTTTGCCTGAGGTAGCCTGTTCTGTTTTAAAGGCTTGAGAATGTGGGTGCTTTCTACTTTATCTACCTGTGCCAATGTCATAACTACTCTGATGGCTTTCACTTTCTGGTTTTGGGACTCAGTCTTTTGGTATCTTAATAAATTTTCTAGTTTATTTCCCCAAATGGCAAACCTGATGTATTTTGTGATGGATAATTATATCAGCATATTTGTAATCTCTATAGGCATTGTGAATATGGCATTGCTGATACATTTGGCGACGAGGATGGGGTCACAAAATGTCAGGCCTCTATTTGGAAGCAGTGGGGCTTTAGAGGGAGAAATGGCTATTCCAGGATGGGAGGATTTGCCTTATTCCTCTCTAGCCAGAGAATGGGCTAAAAGCACAGGGCCCTGTGAAAACTGGGAACCAAGGCTAAAAGAGGGAGAACCTGGAGATTTGGAAAGATGTTTGAAAGGAATACCCATAGAACCAGGCAAAGAACTGGCAGGAGTGTGCAGGAGAGGCTGGGTGCTGCTAACAAGTTATCGCCTTATGTGTAAAAGTAGGGATAAGCTGATGGAGGAAAGAGCTCGGATGGCTAGAGAGTCAGCTGGTTTGCCTGAGGATTCTTCTGTGTCACAGCATTCAGAAGAGCAAACTGGAGGGACTCATGTGGTCCAGGAGCAAGCTACTGTTCATGTAGCTAAAAGGAAGCAAAAAACTAGCAGAACGAATGTGCATGCAGCTTTTGTACAGGCTGGGCAGAGTTGCCCTGACAGCTTCGAGGAGAATGTGTGTGAGGAGAATGGAACAAGGTTAGATGAGGAGTCTCCTAATGTAGAAGCTCTCCCCCTACGAAGAAGAAGGCAGGAGAACCACCGAGGCAAAACAGAGTCCAGGGAGATAATTGAGGATTTCACTCAACAGGAGATCACTGATATATTGAGTAGATTTACCCAAAGAATGGGGGAGTCTTTAGTGTCTTGGATAGTAAGAATCACTGATGAAGGCGCAGGAGGAATAACACTGGACAATGAGGACTGTTTAAAATTCATAAGTATCAGTCAGAATCCTTTTGTACACCAGGCTTTTAGGGATCACCATATGCAAGGAGGAAATAACAAAACAAGTCTTCTAGCTTTAGCTGCAGAAGGTTGCAAAAAGCAATATCCAACTGAATCTATGTGGCCTAGGGGAGACAGACCCTGGTACTCACTTAGAGACTGTATGAGAAAGTTAAAGGAGGAGGTAATGAAAACTGCTATCCTGATTGGAGATGCAAATGCATATTATGATACCCCCCTAGGAGTTCCTCATAGAAATATCATAGTGAAGACGGCTCCTCCTGCATATAAGCACCTAATTCTGACTCTTTTAATTGGAGAAATAGGGCACCCTCTTTCAGAGGTGCTGGATAAGATTTCACAATTAAGCGATTTAGGGGAATGGGAAAAAGACAAATTGCCTCGAGAGAGAAGAGTAAACAGCCAGAGGATTCAGAGACAAAATAGACCCACAAGAAGGGAACTGTTTACTGCTCTATTAAGAGCTGGGGTGGACTTTAGAAGAATAGATGGTATTCCAACTGAAGAGCTGCATAAGCTGTACCAAGAAAAGGTACTTAGCATTAGAATGAACAGGGAAGCAGGAACCACCTCCGCAGGTATTTCTGAATCTGAATCTTTGTATCCAAGTTTGCCCCACCTTCAGGGGAAATAGGAGATAGGCCAAGCCCCAGCCCAGATAAAAGAAATATGCAGAAGAGATTGCAGACCCCATATTGGTTTAACAATATATTGGAAGAATGGATCAACTACTGTGACTAGGGCACTGATTGATACTGGGGCTGAGGCCACACTTATCTATGGAAACCCTGATAAGTTTAAACATGGAACTCCTATTACCATCACAGGTCTTGGAGACACTGAAATATCAAGCCATCAAAATAGAACAAGGAGGACAGTGTCATATATTCACTGATTCATGGGCGGTAGCTAATGGGTTAGCTACATGGATGCCCATGTGGAAAAATGAAAATTGGGAAATTCATAGCAAACAAGTCTGGGGCAAAGAATTATGGGAAGATATCTGGAACATGTCTTTGGTCACTGACTTGTCAGTTTTTCATGTAGATGCTCACGTGGCCCCCACCACACCAGAACGTGAGTACAATGCTCATGCTGATCGACTGGCAAAGATTGCTACTGAACATATTGTTCCTACTTTGACAATAACTGATGATCTGGTATTAGCAAAATGGGTCCACCAAACAGCAGGCCATTTGGGGGTCCAGGCCACACACCAGTGGGCACAAGATCGAGGTATTAGTATCTCTCATTCACTGTTAAAACAGATAGCAGAAGAATGTCATATATGTCAATTGGAAAAGGAGCGAACTGTTCCTCGGGTAGTAACTGGAGAGATAGCAAGAGGAAAAGTCCCAGCCCAAATTTGGCAAACAGATTATATTGGTCCACTACCACTGGATAAAGGATGCAGATTTATATGTACTTGTGTTGATACCTATTCAGGTGTACTAGTAGCTTGTCCTTATAAGAATGCAACCCAGAAAAACACTTGTAAAACCCTAGATCTCATAAGTCTATATTATGGAACCCCAATGCAGATTCAAAGTGACAATGGGTCACATTTCAAAGGCAATGAAATGAAGAAGTATTGTATACTAAACAATATAGAATGGATATATCATATTCCATATTATCCAGAAGCATCTGGGTTAATTGAAAGAATGAATGGATTACTGAAAGAACAGTTGAGGAAGTTAAGTTCCAATAATTCATATCAACATTGGAAGGATAATTTGTTCATGGCTTTGCGTAATTTGAATAATAGACCATTGGGAGGAAGTACACCTCTAGCCAGAATGATGACCCCAAATCTGCAAATTAGAAAACAACAAACACACAAGATCCCAAATATTGAGTATTGGACCTTGAGGCCAGATGTCCCAGCACCGTACCCAGGACCACTTGGTTCGGTGGGGTATGATTTACATTGTTTAGAGGACTTTTGGTTGGACAGGAAAGAAGTAAGAAAAATTTCCACTGGGATATGCATAAGAATCCCTAAAAATCACTTTGGACAGATTTTACCCAAATCAGGATTAGCAGCTCAAGGAATACATGTATTGGCTGGAGTAATAGATTCTAATTATCAAGGAGAAATTGTTGTAACATTCCAGAACTTAGGTGAAGGGCCCATACAGATTCACAAGAATGATAGGATAGTTCAAGTGATTATCGTTCCTTGTAAAACAATGCCACTTGTAAAAACTGACCCTCCTTCCAAAATAACTGTCACAGGAACTAAAGGATTTGGTTCTACTGATAGAATAAAATCAGGAGCTAAAGTATGGGTAAAACGGAAGCCAGATGATGTTCCAAAGGTTGCAGAGATTATAGCATATGGGAAGGATAACACTGTAACTATTGTTTATTCTGGAGAAGATGATTACAAAATTGTACCCTTAAATCATTTATTCTACCGTGAGTGAGGCTACAATAGTCTAGTTATTGTTCTTGATTTTTTGTTTGTTCACCTTGTTTGTTAGATTTGTTTCCACAGGCTTGGTACCCTCCATCTGTAGATGCCTGATAGCTTAAGCTGGATGTCACCCCCTGTCTGCAACTGTGATGTGTCACCCTTGGACCTGGCATCAAGCATATTAAGAACTGACCTCTCAAATGGGACCCCAATGGACAGGGACAGCTCTACATCCGATTTCAGCAGCAAGTAGCCATAGAAGAAGAGATCTTCACCCCTTACCACAAGATTTTGGGGCCCCATTTGTTCGGCGTGGGGGGAATGATGGGGAGCTTGTGCTCAAGCCCCACCCTAAAATATGGTTTTTTGTGTTTATTGTGTGCTATTCTTGTTATATTGTTGTGAAATTTTGTTGACACCAGTTATTCCTACTGTATTTTTGCCAAGTAAGGGACATGAAAGATCTTGGGGCCGAATGTAAGGGTTATGGGATTTAAAGATCTCCCATGCCCCATGGACGTGCTGACATAGCAGAGCAAGAAAAAAGAAAAGCCGAGATAACGGTCCTGCGGTTGGCAGTTGGTGGCAGTTGCCTTTTTTTTTTTTTTTGAGTTAAGACTCCTGCTGAGGACTGCCAGGGGCCGGAGCTGCTGGGATCGCTCTTCCAGGACGCTGGGTGGTTGCTGTGAGTGGGGAGAGGAGGACCTTTGCCTGAGGTAGCCTGTTCTGTTTTAAAGGCTTGAGAATGTGGGTGTTTTCTACTTTATCTACCTGTGCCAATGTCATAACTACTCTGATGGCTTTCACTTTCTGGTTTTGGGACTCAGTCTTTTGGTATCTTAATAAATTTTCTAGTTTATTTCCCCAAATGGCAAACCTGATGTATTTTGTGATGGATAATTATATCAGCATATTTGTAATCTCTATAGGCATTGTGAATATGGCATTGCTGATACAATCAGTCAAGGAAGGAAGAAAAAGCAAGGCAAAAAGTGAGAGAACTTTGAGCAATTCAGGAAGAGGAAAAAGAACAAATGCATTCATTAATTCATTTGGTTTTTCCTTGTTAAAAGGGAAGGATTTGTATTAAAATTTTGACCCATGTTATATATTGCTTATCACCAGGTACAAACGTAGGAATATAGACTTAGTGTTGGGAAAGGGCTCTTGGAGGTCAACTACTCCAACCCTTTCCTTCATTTAACATAAATAGAAACTGAAGCCCAGAGAGGTTAGGTAATATGCTCATTGCTAGTACATGAGAGAACTGGGATTTGAACCTAGATCCTCTGTTTCCAAATTGAGACCTCTTTCCATTCTACCATGCCTTTTTATTTATTGGCAGTTATTAAGTTTACAACAAAAAAGGAGCGAAAAGTGATGAATTTTTAAGTGTAGCTTAAAAATTAAGGGAAAGAAATCCTAGGAAAACAAAAGAAAAATGCAAACCAGAACATGAAGTGACTATAAATATTTCAATTATGTTGAAATTAAATGAATCTATTATTTGTGAAGCTTACAACTACCTTAATGTCTTCTTGATTTCACCCTTGTGCAGATCATAGCCCATATACAATTCTGGGAATAATCTCAGAGGATCAGATCACATTATGTCTACTGTTGATCCTTAATAGCTACAGATTTAATAAATTTCACAAAATAGATCAATAAAGTAAAGAAAAAAAACAAAAAAACCTAGTTTTTCTATCTTTTGAATATAATTTTTAGCCTTTTGAAGTAAGGCAGGATATGTTTTTAGAATATTATTATAAGGTTATTTTCAGTCCTGTTTCTTTTTTTTTTCAAATGCTTTATTAACTTCTGATTTATATCATTCATATCTGCCAGATTTTGAGTTACAAATTTTCTCCCCATTTTTCCCCTACCCACCACGCCAAAATAGCAGTCCCACAGGATATCCCCTCCTCCACTCTGCTCCCTCCCATACCCCTTTCCAGTTTTCCAGTGGATCTCTATGCCCCATTGCCTGTATATCTTATTTCCCAATTACATGTAAAATAGTATTAATAATAGTATATATATATATGAATATTTCATTTTAAAATTTGAATTCCAGATTCATTCCCTTCCTCCCTTGTCACCCACCCTTACTGGGAAGATAGGCAGTTCAGTATAGGTTGTAAATGTGTGGCTAATGGAAAAAAAATTACATAGTAGATATATTGTAAAAGATTGACTATATTTCCCTCCCTCCTATTCCACCTCCCACTTGTTCTATTCTCTACTTTGATTCCGTCCCTTCTCAAAAGAGTGCTTGGAACTTGGGTGCTTCCAACTTCCCTTCCTCTCACCCCCGCTTGCCCTCCCTTCCATCATCCCCCCCTCTCATCCCCTTTCCCCCCTACTCTCCTGGAGGGTGAGATACCCTATTTAGTGTGTATTTCATTACCTCCTCAAGCCAAATTCAATGGGAATAAGGTTGACCCATTCCCTTTTGCCTTCCTATTCTTTTCCATTGTAACCATTTTCCCTTCCCTCTTCTATATGAGATAGTTTACCCCATTCTGTCTCTCCCCATACCCTCTCATTATATTCCTCTCTCACCTCTTAATTTCACCTTTTAAGTATCATCCCTTCCTGTTAAATTGGTCCTGTTCCCTCTATCTATGTATACCTGAAAACATATATAAACATATATACTCATGAATACATATGTATTCATATGCCCATATACGCTCATATATAGACATATATGTGTGTGTATATATGTGTGTGTGTGTATGTATTTCTATTCCCTACAACTACTGAGAAAAGTTTTATAAATTATAATTATTGTTTTTCCACGTAGGAATGTTAATAGTTCAACTTTGATAAGTTCCTTATGATTTCTTTTCCCTGTTTACCTACCTTCTCATGCTTCTCTTGCTTCTTGTATCTGAATGTCAAATTTTCTATTCAACTCTGGGTTTTTCAGCAAGAATGCTTGAAAGTCCTCTTTTCCACTGAATGACCATATTTTCCCCTGAAACATGACACTCAGTTGTGCTGGGTAGGTGACTCTTGGTTTTAATCCCAGCTCCTTTGACCTCTGGAATATCATATTCCAAGCCCTTCAATCCCTCAGTGTAGAAGCTGCCAGATCCTGGGTTATCCTGATTGTGTTTCCACAATATTCAAATTGTTTCTTCCTGGCTTCTTGGAATAGTCTCTCCTTAATCTGGGAATTCTGGAACCTGGCTATAATATTCCTAGGAGTTTTCTTTTGGGGATCGTTTTCAGGAGGTGATCGGTGGATTCTTTCAACCTCTATTTTGCCCTCTGGTTCTAAAACATCAGGGCAGTTTTCTTTGAGAACTTCCTGGAGGATGATTTCTAGGTTCTTTCTTTGATCATGGCTTTCAGGTAGTCCAATAATTTTTAAATTATCTCTCCGGGATCTATTTTCCAGGTCAGTGGTTTTTCCCATGAGATATTTCACATTGCCTTCTATTCTTTCATTTGTTTGGATCTGTTTAACAGCATCTTGATTTCTCATAAAGTCATTAGCTTCCATTTGCTCCAATCTAATTCTGAAGCAATGATTCTCCTCATTGAGCTTTTGAGATTCTTTTTCCATCTGGCAAATTCGGCTTTTGAAGGCATTCTTCTCCTCATCGCTTTTTTGAGCCTCTTTTGCCATTTGAGTTAGTCTATTTTTTAAGATATTATTTTCCTCAGGCTGTTGACTCTCATTTCGTAATTTTCTTGCATGGTTCTCATTTCTCTTCCCAATTTTTTCTCCTCTTCTCTTATCTGCTTCTTAAGGTCCTCTATGGCCTGTAACCAGCTCATATTTTCCTTTGAAGCTTTTGGTGCAGGAGTTCTGACTTCACTGTCTTCCTCCTGTTCCATGCTTTGCTCCTTTTTGTCCCCAAAATAGGAGTCTAATGCTGGCATCTTTGGTCTGCTTTGTTTCCTTTGCCTGGTCATGTTGCCCCTCAGTCACTTGACCCCTGGGCTTTTTGCCACAATAGGACTCTGCCACCAGACAGGGGAGCTTTAGTTCCAAACACTGGGGTTTTCTCAGCTGCCAGAGGTATTAGATGAGTGCCCTCTCTGAGGTCTCCACACGCTCTGGCAAGCTGGACACACACCGCAGGACCTCCACCCTAGACTGCAATCCAGATCCAAGCAGGTTAAAGCAAGATCGATTACCCTTCAGACTGGTGCTTGATCCCCCTACACTCTGCAGGCCAGGAGCTGAAGCCGCCACGTGGCGCTGGCTGGCTGTGCCAGCATCTCAGAGGCTTCTCACCCCGGGGGCAAAAGCCACGCACTCCCACTTACTGGGTCCCAAAGGCCAGACTGCACTGACCTCTCACTTTGTCCTTCACATCTATGTGTTCATAAATCTGGAAACTGCCACAGCTGCTGCTGATGTGGAGTACCTCTGGCTGGCCGCTGGTCAGGCCCGCCCTGGGGCTGAAGCCTTGGCGTGGGGCTGGGCGTGTGTTGGCCAATTCCTGCCGGCCTGCTGGGTTGTCCTCAGCAGGAGGTTAGCTTCTCTGTGTCATTTTGTGGGTTCTGCAGCTCCAAAGTTTCTTTAGAGTCCCCTTTTTACATGGATTGGGGAAGGTGGAAGCCAGAGCAGCGGGGAGGTCCTGCTTCTACTCCACCATTTTGACTCCATCCCCAATCCTGTTTCTTAATTATTCTACAGTACTGAATATGATACTAGTTATATGATGAAGGGAAAACCTTCCTCCTTAATAAGCCTGTTTTCCCCTCAATTAGAAAAAGCCTTACCACCGCTATCACGAATTATTAATAAAAATTAATAAAATATAAGAGATGAGTGAAGGGTAGTTATCCCTTTTTTTGTCAGGTACTCCTGGATAACAAATTAATATTACCTCCTAGTCTTTCATGATTAATACTAAAAAGTAAGACCCAAGAGATGCTGCCCTCTGAGTAGCCTAGCCTAACAAGATGAGGATAGAAGAAGTCTTATTTAGGTGGTCATTATGGATCTGGTAATTAAAATAGAACTTTACTGAGGAGGGATATTGATAATACCCTTAGCACCTTGGTTAGTAATTATCAGGAATAGAGGGAGGAAAATAATGTAGGGTCTTCAGAATTTAGATTGTCAGTAGTGGTGGCAAGTTCCCCAAATCTACTCTCTCTTTTTACCTTTGGACTGAAAGTACATCAGAGACCATAGGCCCAGATGACAGTTTATTAGGTATAGGATAAAGATCAGACATTACTCTGCTGGATACAGTAAGTCAGATGACCATCATCCCTCTGGACTATACTCAGATTAGCCATGGAATTCTTAAAGAGATAAGAGGTTGAGGGGAGCCACACTATGGGGTTAAATTAGGATAATATGGGAGGATGATTTATGCTCCCATTCCATACTGTTAACAAACAGCAATGAAATTTCTACCTTCATGACAGTTATGAAAGACCTCTCCTCTCCCTCCAATAATGCAGTCTGGAAGGCCAATGGGAGTTGGTGCCTAAGAAACTGAAGGTAATCACTTATCACTTCCCCACTCCTTAATATGGAAATAGTGGTTAAAGATATCAGCTTTTCCTCAGTTTATTGATCCAGTGTCAATGGCTTGGTGAATGACTGTTTTTTCCATCCCAACACCCAGGGTTGTCAAGAACAATTCATTTTCATATGGGAAGTCACTTAATCTACTTTTATTTGTTATAATTATTTCAGTCATGTCCAATTCTTCCTGGCAAAAACACTGGAATGGGTTGCCATTTTCTTGTCCACCTCATTTTACAGTTGAGGAACTGAAGTAAACAGGATTAAGTGACTTGGTCGCACAGCTGTTAAGTGTCTGAAGCTGGATTTGAAATCATGAAGATGAGTCTCCTGATTCTAAGCCCAGGGCTCTCTATCCACTGCCACCTAGCTCCCTTCAATATACTTTTATAGCATACCTCTGGAGAACCCCACCCCCCACAGCAGTTTTCTTTCATAATTCAATTGATGGATGGCATCCTAGTGGCTGGAGCCTCCACTGAGACTATCTACTGCTATATAGGCAGCTGTCTCCTATTTTCACTCTCATAGACTGAACACTTAGAACACAGAGACCATGATACCTAGCTCTACCTATTATGATTCTACACTGATCCCCAACCATGCTTAATTTCCAGTGAGTCACTAAGGGTTAAGGTCCCTGGGCAATTCATGCAGTGGGATGAACTTTGGGCTGCTCAGATGCCCTGTAACACTGCCTTACATATGGAGAAAGAGCAAATCATCATTTATGGGGACTCCTGAACGGTTGCTATGGGCCTTTCTCAGTGGTTGAAAACTGGACCATCAACAGTATCCTTCTATGGGGTCTGCAGGACAAGTAGTAGAACTTTGCTCATTTTAGTGAACCATGTTAGTTCTCCCCAGTGCCAAGTCTTTTGGCAGAAAGAAATTTTGCTGTGAACAAACTTATCCATGACATTTCTGTCTCTCATTGGGAGCAACTTCACTCTGGTCATGGAGGCAGGGATGCCAAGTACTGCTAGGCATAGGATTATTTTATCCCTTTTCCCCTGATGAACTGACAGCCTTTTGACTGTTGAGGCTGCTACCAGTACTGTTACATTCCCCAAAGAATTCACATATCACTGATATTTTCTCAGGAAATGACATTGTTCTGATTTCTTGGCATGCTACAGCTGTAACTACTATAGTTGTACTAATACCCCTCCATTACAGTCATCTCATATTTCTTCTGATCAAGGGATGAATTTCAACTATATATGAGACACGGCTCCCATAACATCCCCGTGCATTTATTTTCATTTGGCCTTCGGGCAGCAAACTGTAGGTTGAGCACTAGTATGGACTTTTCAGACCTACTTGTTTGTTGGTTCTGAGCTTTGCCAAATGACTGCGTGACTGCATTGAGAAGACAGTATCTGCTCTAATTCAACATCAATCAACTAAGTGATTCTCCTGCTCAGTCTTTAACAGAAATCATAGGGATGAAGAGGTGGATGGTGAGTCCTCAGGTCAAATCAATCAGTATTTATTAAGCACTTGCTATGTGCCAGGCGCTACGCTAAGCAAGGAGGATTTAAAGAAAGGCAAAAACAGTTCCTGCCTTCAAGGAGCTGATATTCTAATGGGGGGGACAACATATATATGACATATATGGGAGAAACAGCTTGTAATCTTCAGAGGGAAGACTCCTTGTAAATGGTTGAGATTTGAACAAAGCCAGGAGCCAGATGAGAAGGGAGAACATTGTAGGCAGGAGGACAGCCAGTAAAAAGTCATGGAGATAAGAGAGGGAGCCTGCTATGAGAATAAGCACAGAGGTCAGTGTTCCTGGATTGCAGAGTACATGGAAGAAGGCAACAGGTGAGAAGAGTGGAAAAGTAAAAGGCTTTATAATTGTGAAGAGCTTTAAAAGCAAAACAAGAGGATTTTTCATTTGATCCTGGAGGTAAGAGAAAGCCACTTAAATTTACTGAATAAGGGGGAGAGTAAGGTGGTCAGACCAGAGCTTATGGAAGATCTCTTTGGGAGTTGAGTGGAGGATGGACTAGAGTGGGGAGAAATAAGGCAGGAAGACCAACCAGCTAAGAATATATCACTACAGCCCCAGTATAATTTTAAGGAAAAAATATCTGTCCTTATGTAGTTTTCTTTAGGAACTGGAAAGCATCACAAAGAGGGACCTTGCCTTTTAGAAAAAAAGAAAACGTTTCCCCTAACATCATGCTTACCTCTCCCCCAATATGGTTCAGGGAGATCACTTCCCTGAAGAGTTAAGAGGGCTTGGAATTAGAGAGATAGTGGACCCTGATGATATGGAAGAAATAAAAGTGACCCAGCAGGCCCGGGTGAAGGAGAAGTGATAAATGGGGGAAAGTTTTGCTTCAGTGACCTTTTTACACAGCTCAGAGTTAAAAGTTAAAGGGTAAGCAGTGGGATCCCAGAGAAACTTGAAAATTATTGCAATACACGCCAGAAAATTTGGTTCCATCTCCTTAGGAGTACATGTCTTTATGAAGGAATAGAGGAAACAGAAAGGAACAGAAAACATGAAATATGTGGCAAAAATGGGAAGGGAGATATTATCTCATGTTGAAGCACAACCCTAGCTTCTATTTCCAGATGTAATTTTGCAGATATTTTGGAAAAGAGAATTCCTCTGTTTCCCATAGTCTTCCTTTTGATAACTGGTTGTTCCTTGCTGCTTAATGCTACATTTTATTGACCTTAGGTTCTCCCAAACACTTCATAACCCTAGTGACAATACTACTATTTGGATTTCAGGGGGTGACTGGAGTTTTTGTTGGGATTGTTTTAAGAATGCTTTACGGGGCGGCCAGGTGGCACAGTGAGTAAGAGCGCTGGCCCCAGAGTTGGGACACCTGGGATCGGTTCCAGGCTCAGATACTTAATACCCACACAAAATAACTGGCTGTGTAACCTTAAGCAAGTTACTTAACCCCGACCGCTTTAAAAAAATTTAAAAAATAAAAAGAATGCTTTACATATTTCTATCCCTAGGTACTTCACCTAACAGTACCTGGAACCTGAGATCCATGTAATTTTCCATTGGGTTCAGAGTATGACATATGGACCAGTGGGTCCACACTAGCACTGAGACAAAGGGGTGAAATGCTATGGGTGCCATACAATCTGCCCAGGCCTTAAGCACAAAGGTTTGACTAGTGTGAATGATTCAAGGCATATCCCTTTATCATGGAAACTCAAAACAAAAAACACAGGTACAATTATAAGGTATTATTCTGTACCTGAATGACAAATGCACTTAGGCCTACTTTGGGTAATATGAAGAATTCCATTTAAGTCAGTACCAAGAAGGAGGCAAAGCTCTCCCCACCGGAAGTAATTCTGGTTCCCAAATACGCTATAGTTTCTATAAGTCTAGTTGTATCTCTCTGTGCCTAGGAATGGGTAAACTGTAAAACTATGTCTGTCAGTGAATACCCTTGCTAAGTGTTTGTATCACTGCTGTTGCTATCCATTTTAAGAGACTTTTTTTTACTAATTGATCAAAGTCCTATCTATCTATCCATCAAACCATCTATTTTAGTAGACCTGGAATTTCATCAGTAAGGAAAAGTCCTGATAAGTGAGTATCTCTGCCAATGCAGATCAGCACCTTTTTTGCAGCTTAGAGTATCAGAAAGTTGCCTGGGCACTACAAAAATTAGGTGATTTGTCCAGGGTCATACACAATAATAAACAATAAATAAATTCTGAGTCAATAACTCGAAGTGCATAATTCTGAGTACAATCCTGTGATCATACTGATTCTCTTATATTGTCATGTAGAGTAATTATCCTTGGACAGTATGAGTGCTTATAAAACTATAAAAACCCTGATACACATAAAACCCCTTTCCATACATATAAATATTAAGCCACCAAATATATATTTCTCTGCGGCATTCCATTTGACAGCTTCCTTAGAAATTCCTAACAAAATTAACAGAGGCCAAACAATTCAAGAAAGTTGACTTATAGTATTATATAACATGTCCTTAAATAAGTAATTATTCTACCAAGGCCAAGCTTGCATTACACCTGTAAATCTAAATATATGTGTTAATATATTTAGATCAATTTTGAAAAGAGCACCTTAAAGGATACATTGTTTGCATGGAAAGGGAATCCACTCTCCAAAGGAATGTTTGATCCTTGAGGATAGGGGCTGTTTAATTTCTGTCTTTGTATCCCTCTCTCCATATCCCCCAACCCCCAGTAGAGAGGCTGACCCAAGTAATGCTTCATAAATGCTTGTTTCAAGATTGATTTCTTGAAGGAAGCTCACCTAACTCCCTTTCTACAGAGACAGACAGACAGACAGACAGACAGACAGATAGATAGATAGATAGATAGATAGATAGATAGATAGATAGATAGATGAAAGTTAAAGTAGCCTTTCCACTCTTAAGATACTAAGAGGATCTAAATTTTTGGTGTTCATAGTATTGTCCAACAGGTAGAGGTATTGACCAATGTAAAGAAACATCTATCAGACAAAAAGTAGGTAAAATTGCTCAAAGTACTCTGATAGAATCTAAACTTTCTAAAGACTTTTTGAAATATTTAGGCCCCTATTTCTTCCTTACTCAGAAGAAAACTCTTCTGAGAAATTAACTGCATAATAAAAACAACAGAGTCTCATTGGATAATAAAGGTCTTCTATCTGCTATGGCTAACATGGTAGAATTAGAATTCAGACCCAGTGCTTTTTCCATCTCACCTCAGGCCAAGCTGTTGGTCACAAGGGGCAGACTGCTCTGAGAGTCATAAAATTTCCAAGAACCAATTTTGCTTCTAATGTGGAGAAGACAAATAGGAAAAGAAGTATTTTAGGCTCCTATTTGAATTTTGATTTGGAAATTATTTTTTCTTCTCAAATAAGCTCAGATATAGATACATGTACTTTGAGATCTTTAAGACACTACAGAAATGTATTAAAATATATTTTGCTGTATTCTATATTTTATTATATTATATTACATCATAACATTTCCACTGTTAGACATGAGTATGTTCTAAATGTTTTAAAATAAGAATTGTATGTTGATTCCTCATTAAGGTTATCTTGGAAATCTTAAGATTTGTTTGAACTCTTATGGATAAGAACATGCCAACATATGACTAAGTGAAAGGTTGAGTGAGTGGAAAAGAGAAGAACTGCTAAGGAATTTCAACCAAAACTACAAACAAATAAGGAATGCAAATATAAGAGTTTTACTGGATATTCATGAAAGCATTTTCAATGCAGTTTAGTTGGACTATTTGGTTACAGTCATATTTTGCACGTCAGGAAACCTAGTGGTAGTCATGCATAGACATTAAGCATGGCCCAGCATTGTAGTACATAATGCAAAAGGTCACCGCTTGGTCCCCTTACTGTGTAACCTCTTTTCCTGGAAGAGAGTCAGTACCACCTCCACCGCCATCTGCTGGCTCAGCTCTGTTACTAAGTTATGTAGTGACTGTGGGGTTGAAGGAAATGAGAGGAAGAAAATAGGAAAGATTTTGAAAGAACAGGAAAAGGCAAAACTTTGGAAAGAGGTTTGACTGTTTTTCAAGTTCTGTTTTAGAAAATCAAGTTAACACAATATATGTGGCCAAAAAAAGATAATGTGGGATCTAGGGGAATAAAATCTGAACCAAGCTGGTGATTCAGTTCAACTCAACAGGCCTTCATTAAACACCTACTCTGAGGAAGGAACTTAGGGATTCAAAGACAAAAAAGTAATAGACACTGTCTTCATCTACTGGGGTGTATTTCAATAATCAAAGATTGAATGGAATTTACATTTAAAGACTGGAAAAAAATGACATTAGAAGGAATTAGAAGAAAGTAACAAAATGACTGAAGGGTTCTGAGGTAAAATCCCCAGTGGAAAGTTAAATGACAGAATTACTTAGACTTGAAAAGAGCTTGATCTTATCTTGAGAATGATCTTATAGTTTTCTTTTTTTTTTTTTTAAATGCTATCTTATAGCTTTCTGACTTATGAAGGTACTCATATAGAAAGGATGTTAACAGTCAATTTCAGTCTCTGAGCAGGATGGGGCAACAGGGAAAGGTAGAAAATTGCAGTGGAAAGGATTTACTTTAGATCAAAATTGAAGGGCAGGAGAGATAGAGAATAGAAATTGAATTATTTTCCTATGCCTAGTTCCCTAACATGGTATAAACTAGTGTTTTCTGATTTCTTTCTTCCCTCAAGATGACATGTACAAAAATAAGTCAAGGAGGGTAATTAGAAAACTGGAGATAAGAAACAGAGTCCGAGAGACAAGAAAATTAAACTACCCTCTTTGTGGCAGTCAAAATGGTTTTATTTTCCTCCTAAACAATAGAATGATAGTAAGTGACAGGGAAAAATATACTGGTGGTGACTATTACCTACTAAGGGAGCTTCTGGAATAAACATAATTTTTATCATTTCAGGATAAAAATCTTACCTAAAGTTGTTGAAGTGTACTTCTACCCAAAGGCAAGAGGCTAGATTAAATTATATCTTAAGAGCACTGTTAGTCTACAATCAAGCAACCGACACAAGGCATAAATATATAAAATATCCCATTAAAACTAAAAATAAATATACACTACACCTGAGATATTTTATTTAGGAGGAAGAGGAATGGAAGTATAGACCTGTGATTTATTTGATGTGGGTTGCTCAGTGTCTAGCACTTAGCATGGTTTGGAGACATGAATAAGAAATGACCAGGTCATGTGGATAGTTTAAGGAAGAATGATGAACTCCATTTATTAATTCTTAGGACAAAGTTTTTATAGAGCAATAAGACAAAGGAAGGGGACTCAAGTTTTCTATTCATTACCTAGTCTGTTGTATCCTGGAAGTAGCACAGAATAGATAATTTGATAAGGATTTGTTATCTAGGAGACTAAAGTAAGGTAAGTAAAGTAAGGTAAGACTTTTGCTCTAGGCCTCAGGTACCTGCTGACGCAGCTGCAGTCATAAACAGATACAACCTCAGAGGCAAAGCTGCAGTCCTCAAAAGACATCACGTTTAGAGCTGACCACCCAAAGACACCTGAGTGCTGAATCAAATATTTTAGCTCTTAATAACTAAAATCTTGGGGTATAGCCAATTGGTCTCAGAACTCAAACAACATCCTTTTAAGTGTAACCCATAACAAAGAGCTCAGGAGCTAACTTGATGAAAAGTCGCTTCTCAAAGAGATTCTTGTTTTAAAGTCCCCTATTAGGATTTAATATCTGAGTTCTGAACCAGGCTTCTTTGGATCCCCACAAGGAAATTAATCAACTAACCAATCAATTCCTTCCACTAATGCAAATAAAACAAAAGAAAAATTAGGAAAAGAAAAAAAAACCCTAATCCTCTATGATCTACAATCATAGAGGTCACTGAGAGATTAAAGGCAAGCCTTGAACATGGTGAGCCTTTATGTACTACTCCATTCTGCCTCTTATCTGAAAACTACCTACTAGTAAAATAATAAAATTAATACTCATTATTTAGAAAATGTGCATTAACTCACTATCATGTAAGAGATTATCTTAAAAAAAAAAACCCACAGATGCTCTAAACTCCATGTGTCTAATAATGACTGACTAAAAAATTGTTCTAATGAAAACAGCCATGAGACACTAATAATAAATGCCTTATTTAAAAGAGTTGAAAACCAAATAGGATACTTTAAAATGAGTTAAAAAATATTGGTATTGGTAGTATTGGTATACTCACCTCTGTGTCTCTGAACCTATCTTCATAGTCTAATCTGTCCTTCTCTACAGAAGTCAATTTCAGCTTTAAGTTAGATACTTCCGCCATGAGGTCCAATTTCTGAGTTTCTAGAGATGTTCTACTCAGAAGTTCCTGATAAAAGGAAGAAATTTTTTAATACTTGAAACAATTACATTTAGTTCTGTTTCCCTGTACCCAAGAATGCGTCAAAGTAAAGCATTTTTCTAAGACAATGTAAAATTGGGCACCTTCATCAAGACAACCACTGAGTAATGATTAACTGTATTTCTAAAATCAAAGCATCCTTCCTTTCCTACTATAAGGGCTTATATAAACCTCAAAAAAAACATCAAGTAAGGCTCTACCACTAAAGACTGAATAAATGGCATGGACAAGAAAAGATGGGAGGTTGACTTCGAGTTCTTTCTGTACAGGATTCCTCACCTTGCTTTCTGCTGAAGACTGACTCAAAACTCTCCCTCTGCTCAGTCTACTAAAGTTTTTTTCTGAAGATTGGCTGCATTTGTTTAACTTTTAGTAAAGCAGCAAATAACTGACTTTTTTTTAAATCCCTATATAAAAAAGTAACATGAAAATTTAGGAAAGTATATGCACAAATAAGAGTTTTCCAAAAAATAAACATTATTCTATTTTAAGAGCCTCTTTCTTCATTGCCTCATGAGCTGCCACACAACAATCCTAAATCTTTTCCTAAGATTGACCAGACAAACTGAAGCACACAAAAAAGAATTCAGTGTAAAAACAGACCCAACAATACAAGAGATTTATGCTCTCCCCATACTTGGCAGAAATCTTCTGCTAGTGCTTACTTCTCTCTCCATACCTGTTGTAACATTTCTTCTGTAGCATTTAACTTCTCCCTGTGCTCTTCAAGACAAAACTCCAAATCACGAATCTTTTCTCCCTGAGCTTCCACCTGATCTGTTAATACGCTTACCTGAAAAGTATAAAATACAGACACAAGGGAAAAAGAACTGTACATTTCTGTCTATTTCTCATTTCAATTCATAACAATGCATATTTACTCCTTAATTTCCTTAAATTAAAAAAAAAGACATGTAATTTATTTAACATTATGATATGAACAGTACACTTCACTTACACTTACCTATCTCCTTACTTTTGTTAATTCTTTTATTCTGAAGAAGTCCAAAAGGTCACCATTATAATACAGAGAAAGCTATTACCAACTACTTATGGGCAACAATTTCTAGACAAGACTTGATCATTATTTTATAGAGCCTTTATATAAATCATGCTTTGATAAGAGTGGAATGAAAAAGTAGCTTTTGTGACTTAAATTAAAAGGGAAATATCAAGTCAGTTAAATTTATGGCTACTCAGATCTCAAAAGATTTTATGGAATTAAAGACCATAATGTTTTTAGATGTATGTTTCTTAGATCATAATTAAACTCCTTGAACATTCAGTTTCCATTCTAAAAGTTCAGTGAAGGTACTATGGATTTATTCTTAATTTCATACATCAAATAATAGAACTTAAATCTACTTAGCTCATGATATCATGGCAGGTATTTGTGTGTGTATACCTGTGTGATGTATATATGTACAAATATACATACACAGAAACATTTATATATGTGTTTATATATATATACATACATATATATATATATTCATTTCTTCATTCTGAAGTTCAAAAGGGTGCCATTAAAATATGGAGGAAGCTACTTCCAACAGCTTATGCTTTGTACAAACATACACACATAAATATGTGCTATATAGATATCTATACATATATGCCATACTACCTGTGATACAGTTACATAAGCATACACATATGCTAAATATAAACAAGAAAACTACCTTGCTACTAAATTAAAATGACATCTCTGTGAATATACTAAAAGAAAAGTTTAACATAAAATGACTACCTGGAGAACCAGAGATTCTTTATCATTTTCTAAACGTGCTAGCCTTTCTTGATATACATCTCCATTTCCAGATATACGTCCATTAGTCTGAAAGAAAGAATGATTAGATGAGAAGACGACCCCTCAAAACTGGCACAATGTGAATAACCAGACCTCAAAACAAATGCAACACAGTTGCTACTGGCACTGCCCAAAATACATCCAAACGAGAGTGTAAGTTGATTCATAACACCCTTGATTTCAAAATAGCTTCTGATGGCATGAATAAACATGTCAAGGATTTGTTATTTTTTTTCTCCACCAGTCTAAACAGCTTCTACTGAAGCAGAAAAATCTGACCAACAGGGACAACAGCTCCTTGCTATTGATCGCTACTGACAGGCAATGCTATTTGTTCTTCTAGATCTATATGGAAAATTATTCCATACATAAGGGAACATCCCCTCCATCAATCCCTCATTATGTGCCTGGCACCATACTAAGTACTAGGGATACAGAGAAAGGCAGCTCCTACCCTCAGGAAGCTTACATTCTGTGGGAGAGACAACATGCAAATAACCTTATATACTATTCCCCTCACCTCCCTTGTTTTCCCTCTCCCTCTCTTTTTCTATTATACATACATGTACACACATATACACATACATACACACATATAACAGCAAGTATGGAGGTAGAACAAGAATTAGCAGATTATGCTCTACTAAACATTGGGTCATTTCAAATCTTTATATCATTGGATACACTGTCATACTGAATTCTATTTAGTGTGCTTCAATTAGGCTGGGAAACTTGAGAAAAGATTTGGGGTGGTTATGTACCAACCTATGAATGGGATGGTAATCTCAGTGGGAAAGCACTGGAATCCAGGGTGGGACTGAGGATGGGTTCAACTGAGAAAGGCCTTTTGTGTAAGATAATTTGAGCAGTCATCTCTAAAAAGCATCTGTTTTTTTTTTTACTACTGCTACATCTATCTAGATACAGCAATTCCTCTTATAGCATATAGTCTTAGAGAATAGCCTAGTGCCTTAATTTGGCAGGACACTGAAAGTTCTTAAGTGATTTATCCATGCACACCCAGCCAGTCTATGTTACAGATAGGAGTTAAATCTAGATTTTCCTGATGATAAATCTGGCTCTCTATCCACAATGCGACATATACAAATACAACATGATATACAACATTTTTCCATAGAGCACATGAGCTCAAGCAGCATTTTCCATCTCCTAAACACATGCCATCTTAAACTCCATTCAGACACAATTCCATTTAAATCTTGGGAGCCAAATGAAGTCCTAAGGACAGGAATTGGTGGGAGGAGCCAGTGCAATTATTTGGACAATAACTAAAAAAGCTAAATTTTTTTTCAGTCATGTCTAACTCTTTCTGAACCCATTTAGGGTTTTCTTGGCAAAGATACAGCAGTGGTTTGCCACTTCCTTCTCTAGCTTATCTTAAAGATGAGGAACCGAGGCAAATAGGGTTAAGTGACTTGTCCAAGGTCACACCCTATATGTATGAGGCCAAGTTTAGAATTCAGCTCTTCTTGACTCCAGGTCCAGTACCCTAACCACTGTGCCATGTAGCTGCCCTCTTTTACTGCCTTCCCCCCAAAAAAAAGCTAAACAAGAAAGAACAGATCAAGCTTTATCACCACCAGAAACAAAATATTGCTAAGGAGATATCTACCTTCCTTATTTTTATAAATAAGAGCTAACTTTGTGACAAGCAAAAATCTGAGGTCTTGAATATATGAGTATGAAATACTTTACATATTATTTTAAAACATTTACCAAGATTTTTGTCTATATCATTATATGAATTCAGGATATTTCCTTTTAAAAGGTAATGTAATACCATTACATGGTAACTTACAAGAGCTCACAAAAATTCAGGTCCTAATTTAGTAAATATATGATAAGTACTTGGAGAGCAAATTATCACTACTAGCTACTTGTCAGCACACTCCCTTTCAATTATTACAACTTAAAACTGTAATGGTCTGAATTAGATTATCTGAATTCTCAGCAGTTTCCTGCAATGGTCTGAATGAGTATTATCTCTAGGGGCTTCCATGAAAATGAGAAATGTCTCTCTTGGGACTTGTTCTTGGGAAAAAAAAAAAAGATTATTTAAGACAAGTTTTTAATTTGAAAAAGTGCCCAGATGTGTTAAACATAGTTGCTCATGATTAGTTTTAAATATAAGTATTAATTGCCATCTTACAAAACAAAAAAAAAAAAAAAACCACAAATCACATTTCTGAAGAGACACTGTGTGGAGTTTGGGTTTGGGTTCTGTTTTGTTTTTTTTTTCAAATGAGGCATGGAAATCCTATTAAAAACAGAAATATTCTTTCATTCTGATGGAAGGAAATTGTTAAAAATATATTCCAACATTATAAAATGGGTAAAAGTATCTTTTTAATGGGGAGCAAGACTTCATGGGAAAGGGAAGCAATGATAACGTTACAAAAAAAGAAAGAAAAGAAGGTCATTGAAATAGTTTAAAGAAATGCATCAGGGCAGCTAGGTGGCACAGTGAATAGAACACCAGCCCTGGAGTCAGGGGGACCTGAGTTCAAATTCAGCCTCAGACACTTAACACAAAAACCTAGCCGTGTGACCTTGGACAAGTCACTTAACCCCAATTGCCTACCCTCCCCCCTCCAAAAAGCAAAAAAAAAGAAAACAGTTTTATCCATAAACATTTATTAAGTACCTACTATTTGGCAGTCATTGTGCAAAATATTGGGGATGCAAATACAAAAGAGAAAAGTAGTCCCTACCCCAAGGAGTTTATAATCTAATGATGAGGTTAACACACACACACACACACACACACACACA